>NC_060900.1:668100-670600 GCF_014805685.1 Silurus meridionalis | reverse complement strand
TACAGAGAAGTAGATGGAGACAGGACACATTCATCTATCATCTGTTCAGTCCTAAATTACTGCCATGCCCACAACACTCACAAGATGGCGCTAAACAGTGAAAGATCTTTTCATAATTACTCTTATAATAATGCAGCTCAGCCACTGCAGTGCCCATTAACCTGAACACACACACACACACACACACACACACACACACACACACACACACACACACTCCTTTTACACCAACACACTGCACCAAACACCAACAAACACGCCATTAAACACCAAAACACTGCACCAAACACCCCATTAAACATCAGAACACTATCAAACACCAACACGCTGCACCAAAAACCAACATCCATTAAACATCAAAACAGCCCATCAAACACTCCATTAAACATCAGAACACTCTATCAAACACCAACACACTGCACCAAACACCAGGTTAAACATAAAACACTCCATCAAACACTGACACACTGCACCAAACACCACATTAAACATGGAAAACCCCCATCAAACACCAACAAACACCCCATTAAACACCAAACCTGATGTGTGTCAGAAGATCGGTGTGGTGTAAATAATCATTAATAGTAATTGTACACTGATCACATGGTGTTTAATGATCATGTGCACAGTTGCGGCTCTTCACACTGATGTGGACTTTAGCAGTGAATGTAAAGTGCAGTAGGGAGTGGATATTTTCGCCGTGTGGGAAAGTCACTGCTGGTTTATTCAATCGGATGTAAAAGGTCAGATTGGATTAAAGGAAAACGCATTAACGGCGGTATTTATTATGTAAACTCGTTTAAGGAGCTCGGGGACGTGGGACTGAAGGAAGCGCCAATTAAACGGACACAAATTTACCTCGACTTTATCAGACTAATGTACGCCACTGATCTTTGACCTCTGGCTTGGAGCCACGTTTTCTAAAAGCTGCACCATCACCAGAACGACTTCACTTCCATCGCTCGCTGCTACTGCTGCTTTTAAACTCATTAGGCTACAGAACTTTCATCCAGGCTTTGGTCCAATATCATTTTTTACCTGCCCTCAGCCACTTGCCCTTCTTATTGATCGGGTTTCATGGGCTATCTATAAAAAACACTTATTTGTCAAGCTATGCTATCTAGTTAGCATGCTAGCTCATAAAAAACTTTTGATGAAAAAGAAAGAAAGAAAACCCAGTTGGCTCGATCGTTACCAAGCTAATAGAATTTACTGTCAGAGAGTCCACATTAAGAATATTGTGTGAATTAATGATCACAATAAATCAACAAAGGCAACATCAATTCCAAGAATACTTTACCAAACACCAAACTTCTCCATTAAACGCTGAAATTCTCTATTAAACAACAACCATCCTTAATAAACACCCACCTTCTCCATAAAACACTAACCTTCTCCATTAAACACCTTAAACATTAAAACTCAATTAAACCTTCTCTATCTAATACAGACCATTCCTATCAAACACCAAAATTTTCCATTAAACACTAACCACCATCCATCTCTATCAAACACCAACCTTCTCTATCATGCACCAAGATTCTTAATCAAACACCAACCATCCTTAATAAACACCCACCTTCTCCATAAAACAACACTCATCCCCATCAAACACCAACCTTCTCCACCTAACACAGACCATTCCTATTAAACACCAAACTTCCTTATTAAACACTACCCACCAACCATCTCTATCAGGCATGAAGATTCTCTTTCAAACACCAACCATCCTTAAAAACACCCACCTTCTCCATAAGACACCAACCTTCTCCATCACACACACCAACCTTCTTTATCAAACACAAACCTTCTCCATCAAACACCAAAATTCTTAATAAACACCTACCTTCTTCATTACACAATGAATTCTATATCAAACATCAATCTTCTCCAATAATCACAAACTTCTCAATCCAACACCAACCATCTCTATCAAACACTGACATTTCCCATTAAACACTGACTTCTCTATCAAACACAACCTTCTCTATCCAACTCTATGAAAACCAAAAACAAACTATCAAACACCAACCTTCTCCATCAAACACTAAAACAAATCATCACACACACCAACACTTTTCAGAACCTGAGAACCAGCGGTGAGGGAGCCAATGTGCAGAGTAGAAGATGAGCTTTAATTAATAAACAGTTTCCTTGCGTTAAAGATTCAGCATTTCAGACTACAGTCTGGGTTCCTGCTCGTCCCTGCTGAGGAACTTATTACAATTACATCTTGTATTTATATATTTATTTTATCTACATACTTCTTTCACCTTAGGTTGCCTACATTCCTCGTTGTCATGGCAACAAGCGTCAATGCTAACAGAGATGTCATTAATGTGATGTTCATGGCTGCTGACGTGTCGCGCCACTGGAGATGACAAACCCTTCATTCCAGCAGTGAGAAAAAAGAGTGAAGTGAAGCAACTGGCTTGGGCTGTCGTCATGGAGATGAAATGGTGCCACCCCACTGAGGGACTTGACTGCTGGTCTCAAGGGA
>NC_060900.1:660600-663100 GCF_014805685.1 Silurus meridionalis | reverse complement strand
TATCTTTTTTATTTGTATGTCTCCCAATAAATCTCATGTTTTAAAATGTCACATGTTAGCATCAAAGTGAAATATGAGAAAAAGAATGTCAATGAGAAAATAATGGATTGATGAAAGAAGTGATGTGTTTGTGTGGGGTTTATAAGGTGTAATAATTCCAGATATCCGCTAGATGTCGCGCTGCCTTTAAAAAAAACGCCACTGGTTCATGAAGCTTCAACTTTAAACAATTTCAAGCTTTTTTCAGGTTTTTTTAACTCCATCTTTCACAACTTTTCCAACTTTACTTTTAGAACAACAAGAAAACAATAAACATACAGCAACAATAAACACAAGAAAGCTCAGCTAACAAAGCTGTCCAATCCAAATCCAAGCTCATCTACATCACCCCAGACCATGTGGATAAATGTGTTATGATCTGGTGAGTTTAATGTAGAACTTCTAAAAAAAAAAAATAGGTTCGGCACAAAAAACAAGTAATTTCTCATCCAAAGCATGTGTCCATCCAAATATCAATATCAGTCTGGTCTGGCACAATCCCTGCAGGCATCTGGAGATGCAGAATAACGTTAAATGCAAATCCTGGTCAATGAAGGAACTGCTTCAGAACAAGAAGATCGGTGTATGTAATTTCAAAGCCGAGATCTGAGTCCAAAAACTGTAAAATTGTTGGAAGAATGTTGTATCTAGAAGATCTCCATGCTATCTGATAGATCTGGAACATTTCTGAAGAGCAGATGAATGGAATAAAATGACCGAATGAAGATAGGGTGCTAAAACATATGCAAGCAGGTAATTGTATTAGTTTCATGTGATGATGAAGATGAAGTGCTGAACTCTGATGTACTGTTGTGTCCTGACTGCAGTGTGGAGCGAGCAGGAAGTGAACAGCGTCCTTCACACAGGTCATGCAGGTGATGGATCACACGCCCGAGGTGTCTTATTATAAACTGCCCCGGGAGGCTTGGAATATCCCACAATGCACCACCAAAATAAACCCCAAACGAGTGAGAGAGAAGGTTGAGAACAAAGTCAGAGATTCTCAGTACTGAAGCTTTAGTCCAGACATATGGTTCTGTACGCTGCTTCCACTTCATTAGACATGACATCTTAAAAACCACACCCTCCAACTCAGGCCACACCCCTTTTCCATAAGATGATTAATGAGGCTACACTCCTTTACCTGTTTTGTTTGACCACACCCCTTTGTCCTGTTCTTTTATTAACCACACCCACACAGCATAATTGATCTGATTATATCAACAGGCTAATGTGCATTTTAAAGGAAGGAACATTTTATTAAAAGTAATATTTATTAATTAATTGATTAATTGATTGATTAGCTGATTGATTGGTTGATTGATTGACTAGTTTAAAAAGTTTTTAAATGGAAACAAAGAATGAAAGAAAACTAAGAATGTGGGTCTAAGTGTAAGTTTAGGACCAGGTCTAGATGCAGGTCTATTGGCAGGGCTGATGGGCAGGTTAGAGACTGGGTCTAGTAGTTTAGTCTAATGGCAGGTTTAGGATTGGTCTAGGAGGTGGTTTAGGATGGGATCTAGAAGGTGGTTTAGGATGGGATCTAGAAGGTGGTTTAGGATGGGATCTAGGAGGTGGTTTAGGATGGGATCTAGGGGCAGGGTCATGGCCAGGTTTAGCATTGGGTCTAGTGGCAGATTTAAGAGGGGGGTATAATTGCAGGTTTATGAAGGGGTTTGGGGCAGGGTCTAGGAGCTGATTAAAACAGGGTCTAGCAGCAGGTTTAGAATGGGTTTTATGGACAGGGCTTAAGGGTAGGGTCTAGCGGCCGTTTTAGGAGGGGTACAATGGCAGGTTAAGAAGGGAGTTTGGGGCAGGGTGTAAGAGCTGATTAAGAACGGGGTCTTAGTGTCAGGGTCTAGAGGCAGGTTTAGGATGAGGTCTAGTGTTTTTACAATTAGCATGTGGCTTGTAAAAGATCAGGATTTTTTAGCTCAGTGCCCAATGTGTGATGAAAAACCCCTTTTGTGTCACCGACCTGCCTCATGCTGCCTCATCCTGCCTCATCCAATCAGCAGAAACCTAAAATTCTGTCTCACTTCTGAACAACACGAGGACAAGGACATGTAGCGGCATGTAGCTCAGCTTCCGCAGCTGGAGAAAAAACTCCCAGGATAAAGCTGTGGATCAAAATGGGCATTCACACACACACACACACACACACACACACACACACACACACACACACACACGCAGGACTTAGGAGCCATTAGGAATGATCTCTCTCTCTCTCTCTCTCTCTTTCTGAAAATGGGGATAAAAATAAAGGCTTCCTTCCTTTCAATTATTCACTCTATCCACCCTAATGTCCCTCTTTACATCTCAAGAGCTCTTGCTTTCAAGAGTGCCTCATCCTCACTCACACACACTCACACACAAACACACACACACACACTCACACACACACACACACACACACACACACACACACACACACACACACACACACACACACACACTG
>NC_060900.1:640600-655600 GCF_014805685.1 Silurus meridionalis | reverse complement strand
ACTGTTTCACTCAGAGAGAGCGACTGTTACAGGAACAGGAACTAAGATGTAACCAGAAATTTAAAACATTCTTTCATTGAAGAGCACGTTTTAATTGTTGTAATTCTCAGAGTGTAACGGTGTATAGTAAAACGGTGTAGAGTGTAATGATATAGAGTGTAACGGTGTAGAGTGTAACAGTGTAGCGTTTAATGATATAAAGGGTAACAGTGTAGAGTGTAACGGTGTAGAGTTTATTGATATAGAGTGTAACGGTGTAGAGTGTAACAGTGTAGCGTTTAATGATATAAAGGGTAACAGTGTAGAGTGTAACGGTGTAGAGTTTATTGATATAGAGTGTAACGGTGTAGAGTGTAACGGGGTAGCGTTTAATGATATAAAGGGTAACAGTGTAGCGTGTAATGGTGTAGAGTTTATTGATATAGAGTGTAACGGTGTAGAATGAAATGGCGTAGAGTTGAATTATATAAAGTGTAACAGTGTAGTGTTTACTGATATAAAGTGTAACGGTGTAGAGTGTAATGGTGTAGCGTTTAATGATATAGAGTGTAACGGTGTAGCGTTTATTGATATAGAATGTAGCGGTGTAGAGTGTATCGGTTTAGAGTTTATTGATATGGAGTGTAACTATGTAGAGTGAAATGGTGTAGAGTTTAATGATATAAAGTGTAACAGTGTACAGTTTAATGGTGTAGAGTGTAACAGTGTAGAGTGTAACAGTGTAGAGTTTAATGATATAGAGTGTAACAGTGTAGAGTGTAACAGTGTAGAGTGTAGCAGTGTAAAGTGAAATGGTGTAGAGTGTAAGTGTGTAGGGTGTAACAGGGTAGATTGTAACTGCGTAGAGTGTAACGGTGTAGAGTTAAACAGTGTAATGGTGTAGAATGTAACAGTGAAGAATGTAACCGTGTAGAGTGTAACTGTATAATGGTGAACAGTGTAACAGTGTACTGGTGTTGAGTGTAACTGTGTAGAGTGTAACGGTGTATAGCGTAAGTCTGTAATAGTGTAGAGTGTGGCGGTGTAGAGTTTAATGGTGTAGAGTGTAACAGTGTAAAGTGTAACAGTGTAGAGTTTAATGATATAGTGTAACATTGTAGAGTGTTACGGTGTATAGCGTAACTGTGTAACGGTGTAGAGTGTAACAGTGTAGAGTTTAATGATATAGAGTGTAACATTGTAGAGTGTTACGGTGTATAGCATAACTGTGTAACGGTATGGAGTGTAACGGTGTAGGAGTATAATTGTGTAGAGTATAACGGTTTAACGGTGTAGAGCAGAGGTCACCAACATGAAACCCCCCGTGGGCCTTTTCTAAAAATAGCTCAACATAGCGCCACTTACCAGTGAGTGACATCTAATTTTTTTTTTATTCTAATCTTTTTTTAAATCACATTTGCATTGGTGTGAATTTTAAAATGACAATAGTAAAATATAGATGAGTGGATACAGATGAATTATTAATTATTAATAATAACATATAATTAAAGGTAAATAGAGGAAATTTGTTATTTCAGAAGTCTGTATCAAACTGGTACTTCACATAAATCAGTACCCAAGAAGTAGCTCTCAGTGTCAAAAAGGTTAGTGACCCCTGGTGTACAGTGTAACGGTGTAGAGCATAACTGTGTAATGTTATCAAGTGTAATGGTGTCGAGTGTAATGGTGTAGAGTGTAACGGTGTAGGAGTGTAATGGTGTAGAGTATAACGGTGTAACGGTGTAGAGTGTAACTGTGTAATGGTGTCAAGTGTAATGGTGTAGAGTGTAACGGTGTAATGGTGTTGAGTGTAATGTTGTAGAGTGTAACGGTGTAGGAGTGTAATGGTGTAGAGTATACCGGTGTAATGGTGTAGAGTGTAAAGGTGTAGGAGTGTAATGGTGTACAGTGTAACGGTGTAGAGCGTAACTGTGTAATGGTGTCGAGTGTAATGGTGTAGAGTATAACGGTGTAACGGTGTAGAGTGTAACGATGTAGGAGTGTAATGGTGTAGAATGTAACGTGTAGAGCGTAACTGTGTAATGGTGTCGAGTGTAATGGTGTAGAGTATAACGGTGTAACGGTGTAGAGTGTAACGATGTAGGAGTGTAATGGTGTAGAATGTAACGGTGTAGAGCGTAACTGTGTAATGGTGTCGAGTGTAATGGTGTCGAGTGTAATGGTGTAGAGTATAACGGTGTAACGATGTAGAGTGTAACGATGTAGGAGTGTAATGGTGTAGAATGTAACGGTGTAGAGCGTAACTGTGTAATGGTGTCGAGTGTAATGGTGTAGAGTATAACGGTGTAACGGTGTAGAGTGTAACGATGTAGGAGTGTAATGGTGTAGAATGTAACGGTGTAGAGCGTAACTGTGTAATGGTGTCGAGTGTAATGGTGTAGAGTATAACGGTGTAATGGTGTAGAGTGTAACTGTTTAACGGTGTAGAGCGTAACTGTGTAATGGTGTAGAGCGTAATTGTGTAAAATGAAATGGTGTAGAGTGTAACAGTGTATAGTGTAACGAACGCTGTAGGAGTCTAATGTTGTAGGAGTGTTAGTGGTGAGACTCTCAGACTCTCTTTCAATTAGCATAAATTAGCATAATGATTTGCATATCACAGCTCCTTTCTTTATAATGGAGGTTCTAAGATGAAACCGTTTTATTAGTGTGTAGTGCACTCAGACCCTCAAACACACTTTACACACTCCACTGTGTAAACACAACTCCTCCTCTTTACACACACACACACACACACACACACACACACACACACACCACAGAAAACGCGGGTGACAGATTGGGGTATTTATTAAATTCAGACACGGGGTGTGGGGCAGTTAGGAAATGTGTGTGTGTGTGTGTGTGTGTGTGTGTGTGTGTGTGTGTGTGTGTGTGTGTGTGCATCATTGTTAGAAGCAGTCAGTTAATCGCTTTAGTGGCACACGTCTTGTGTAAAGAGGCGTAACGTTCACTCTTCCCCCTTTTCCCCTGAGAGAGAGACAGAGATGGACAGAGAGAGAGATGGAGAGAGAGAGAGAGAGAGAGAGAGAGAGAGAGAGAGAGAGAGAGAGAGAGCGATGGGGAGAGATTGGGGTCATTTACATACTGGTTTTTCGGGTGCTGACTTCTTAAGAAGGAAGATAAACAATGAGAGTAAAAAGACATGAACACAAGAACATTTAAAAAAAAAAGAATTGAGAAAATTTGAGTTGCAGCCACAGAGAAAAAAATAATAGAAATTGGTGTGAAGAAAGTACAGAAAGAGAGAGAGAGAGAGAGAGAGAGAGAGAGAGAGAGAGAGAGAGAAAATATATAAACAGTGAACAAAATAAAGAAGACAGAAAGAAAGAGAGAAAGAGCTTCAAAGTATGTGTAAGGCTTGAAAGAAAGAAAGAAAGAAAGAAAGAAAGAAAGAAAGAAAGAAAGAAAGAAAGAAAGAAAGAAAGAAAGAAAGAATTTGCACATAACTTATTCAGGTTGTAGGAAAACTGAAGGAGAGAGAAACAAAGAGAAAGAGAATAAAGAGATAAAGAGAGGTGTAAAACGAGAGAGAGAAATAGAAAACAGAGGGTCCAATAAAAGTGAAAGTGCTTACAAGGTTGAAGAAGAGATAATAATAGATAGAAATGGAGATGGGGAGAGAGAGAGAGAGAGAGAGAGAGAGAGAGAGGAGGGTGAATATATGTTTGGCTCCGCCCCCTTTCCACAGAGCCTTCTTGACAGCTAGCAGTGTGAAATATTCAGCTTACTGCTACAGCCAAAAACACACACACACACACACACTTATACACACGTATACACACACTCATATACACTCACACACACACACACATACACGCACACACACTTATACATACACTCATACACACACTCATACACACACACACTCTCTCTCTTTCTCTTGCAAACTCTCTTACACACACTCCTAACTCACACAACTGTGTGTGTGTGTGTGTGTGTGTGTGTGTGCGCGTGTGTGTGTGTGTGCACGAGGACACGCTGCAGGGACGAGGACGCGTCTTCTCTCATAGTGAGTCTGATTCTTTATTACTGTTAATATAACTTTAATAACATGTTTATTACAGAGACTGACTGTGTCTGTGCTACTTTATCATTCTGTGTGTGTGTGTGTGTGTGTGTGTGTGTGTGTGTGAGACCAGTTCAAGTCCCTGTAATCAAACTGTACATTTATGACATAATTAATGTTCTAAAATCTCTGTACTTCTCTATAAACACTCACAGATTTATTTATTTATTGATTTATTAAATAATTTATTCATTTAATAATTTATTTATTAGAGCATGCTTCCTCTCTCTCTCTCTCTCTCTCTCTCTCTCTCTCTCTCTCTCTCTCTCTTTCTCTCTCTCTCTCTTTCTCTCTCGTCTTTGTGTAATAAAACAAAGACTTGAGGTGATGACATCATCGCTTTGAGAAGCCTATGTTGATGATGTCACTTGATTTATTTATCACCAATTAATAAAAAGCTTGTTAAACTGTGATGATAATCAGATCTCTCTCTCACACACACACACACACACACACACACACACACACACACACAAATCAAATCACACACAGTAAAACAAATAATGTAAGGAATAAAAGACTCTCAGTATGCGGCTTTTCTGTAAATCATTCTGTTTCTAATGTCAATTCTTCTATTATAATAATAATAATAATAATAATAATAATAATAATAATAATAATGATAATAATAATAATAATAATAATAATAATAATAATAAAAGTAGAATTAGTATAAATATCTTTCAAATTATTAGGATTGTTTTAATGATCAATATAATAAAAATAAACTAAAATAACTATGAAATAAGTAAATAAATGTTATTACAGAATAAGAAATGAAGCAGAAATGTGAATGATGATTGATTTTCTAGCCTCAGAAGGTCTGCGTGTGCGGCGTGTCATTAGCGTGACGTTCTTGTTGTCATTATAACCGCGGGCATGCGCCACGTGTGACACCGTGACGTGTGCGCTTTTGTCCTCGCGCCTTTTTGCCCCCCCGGCACCCCACCACCCACGGCCCCCCCTCTCTCCCGGTCAGATGTGCAGCGGGGCAGTGGGGCAGATGGCGAGCACGTTGTGCTGATTATACGTGTGTGATGTGCGCGTGAAAGCCTGAACACCAGGTGCTCCAGAGCGAGGAATAAAAGAAAATGTTTATTAGCCGCTAGCACGCTCATGAGTCCGGGGGGGTCAAAGGCCAACTCCCCCGTGGCTTCAGCAATCACTTTCTCCTCAATTATACCCTAAAATCTGCATCAATTACCCCTGAACAGCGGCACAGCCGGACCCGAAACGCCCCCGAGGTTAGCTTCAGAGAACAGCTCAGGGGCTAATAAATAATAGACGCTAATAGACACCAGTTCAGCCTCCACTTTATAGCACTTTTATATTATTTTATAGCACTTTTATCTCGAAACACACTCGAGCACATTTCAGACACATCACACACAGCGAGCGCAGAATCTCCGCTTTCAGGAACACGGAGGGGTTTCAGACTTTTAGTAATTCAGATCATTTCATTTAACTCAAACAGTCGATTCTTACGATTCACTCTGAATCACTTCCTTTATATTCGACTCGTCTGCTTACAAAAAACACTACAGACCTTCTGTTAGAACTGTAAAATTTAGGCCACACCCCCTACCTTTAAAATAATTCCACATGTAAAAAAAAACGATTTGCAAATCAATTAGAGTTTACTCTTATTAATAAGATAAACAAAATACTTTGTTCGGGTAAAAAGCGAAAAAGATTTCAACTCGACTCGAAATCTGAAAACGTTTTATTTCTTACTCCCAAACTCACGGAATGGGCGTGGCCTAAAACCTGATGGAATCTGATAAACAATTGCTCAAAAATAAGTAGTTTTACACAAAGTATTGTGTAATATAAGTATATTTAATTCAAATAATGAAAAAAAGAACAATTTCTCATTTATAGTCATGACGGTGATGATGATGTAATGAATAATGAAAATCATTATTATTATTAATTAATGACATTTATTAGATTAATAATAAAGAATCGTGTATTTGTGTGGTTACCATGGCGATAAGTGTGTGAAGGTGTAAGTAAACACAGTGTTGGCTGGTGGTGTGATAAAATGTGTTAAAAGAAAAGTCGTTTTGTGTGTGTGTGTGTGTGTGTGTGTGTGTGTGTGTGTGTGTGAGGAAACACACTGTAACTGTCATTAGCACGCTCACACTCAGCTCTCACCTCTAGCACAGAGCCGACCTGCTCCACTTCCTGTTTTTATTTTAAGGAGAAAAAAAAGTCGTTATGAAAAGCAAACACACCGGCCCCCGAGGCCTTCAGCTGAACATCTGCTCAGGAGCACAACATCAGCACGGAGTCTGTAGTGTATTTACAGAGTGCTTCATGGATAGTTAGAGATTTTCTTGAAAACCGACAAAATTCCAATATTTTGGTTTGTTTTTGTGCAAAAAAACTTTTGTATTTTTAATAATAATAAATTAATAATAATAGTAATAATAATTTTAATAAAAATGCATTTACAGCAATTTACATACAGAATTTTAATGAAATGATTCCAATGGGATTTTTATGTCACCGTCATCATCATAATGCGAAACCTCCTGATCGCCAACCTGAGAGAAAAAATCCACAAACTGCAGAAACAATCAGTAAAATCTCCTGGTTGTAACGTCACGTGACGGTGCTGCAGAAATCAGGTGTATTTAAACATCACCAACTTCAAAATCTTCCTTATTTTTCCTCTTCTGTGTTTTTCAGGATGTTGTTCAGTCCTGAAGAGGACATGAACATCTCCAGATCAGTTAGATCTCTCCTGCTGTCCTGTCCTGCTCCTGCTGTTTCCATGGAAACACTGTAAGGGTTAACTGCTCAGCTAACACGCTAGGTTAACTAAGAGAATTAAGAAATTAAGTGAAATTCACAGAGCTCAGTTTTATACACAGATAAAGATATACAGATATTCAAAAAATTGGTGCAAATGTATTATCATTAGCATACTAGCATTCATTGAAGAAATTGGCGCCAATTAAGCAAAAAATCAAGTTGTTATAAATGAGTAGACGCGATGTGTGTCATGTGACTGTGCAGTAAAATGCAGTGCACACATGTGCAGGGCATCATGGGTAGCGTGAGCAGTTTAATACCTGGCACTAAGACCTGCACAGGTTCCGATCACAAGCTGAAAAAAGGATTTCATTGTAAAAGAGGCGGCGTGTTGAAACTCTGTCACGAACACAACGCCAGAAACAACAACAACTCCAAACCGGGCCACGGCGCCACGGGGACCGGCAACAGCGACGATTTCTTCTACATTAAAGTGAGCCACAGAGCGAGAGGAGACGAAACGCCAGACGACATGGGCGCGAGGAAAACTCCAACCGAGCTGAACGTGTCCGCAAGATTAGAGCAGGTGAGGGATTCAATATCCTTAGCTTCCTGTAGCTGTTTCTTAGCAGGACTTTGACTCAATAGCAGGAATATTTTATAATCTTGTAGTTTGCTAAAACTTCTGACATCCTGCACTAATCTTCTTCATGCCCACGCCCCATGGGCGTGTCCTCCTCTACAGTAGCAGCTTGTTAGCAGTAAACATTGTCCATCATTGTGTATCGTCCCTCAGACTGTTCCAACTATAAACTACCGACAACTTATTTTAGATCGGATGCATCAGATCCCTAATGATATCAGCTTACACGTGCAACAACAAACACCAACCGTCCTCCTGAACGTTCATCTCAATATATCAATTTCCCTCACAGGAGGAATCGATCGTGCATCTCCAACAAGCACAACAACACAAATATTTCTCATTCGTATTAGCACGTGAACCAGCTAGCAAGACTAAATTCAAACAGCTAAACTCCGCCCCCTCTCCTTCTGCTAATCTTCTTGATTTTTTTTTTCTGTCTTGTGCATGACTGTCTTTTCTCCAGAATTAATCATCTACCTTATCTTCATGCCCATCATCACATTCCAGTAGTGTTTAGAACACACCCTCGTGCACTTCCTGTCTCCACTTCCTCTAAAATTCCCTCCATCATCTTACACACCAAACTTACACTTTTAACCGTTTATACTTTAAAACCCAAGAGTCCTCGTCTCTCAGAGCAGAAGATTTGTCCTCCTCCATCGCCCTGCTCCTCCATCGTCTTTAGGTCGAAGTAAATATTAAAGAAACACAAGAACAAGTTCTCCTGGTAGGAAGGAGGAGTATCGGGGGAGAGGAGGCACCAGGACGGAGCTGTTTGAATGATTTATTGCTAATAAAACAGAAATATGTGTCTGTTGTGCTTGTTGGAGTTTAACGATTGATTTCTAATGTGTAAAAAAATGTAGACATGAGTTTCAATTTACACAAAATAGCGTCAGATGTGTCCAATCTAAATAAATCTGATAGAAGATTGTGGTTGGAAAATGAAACAATGTAGAAACGATATGCAACAACAGACCATGCATTCTAGCAATGTGCTGATACTGTAGAGTAGGACACGCCCCCTAGGGGCAGGACATATATTCATAGTATTTAAGTTCAAACATCGGTGTAGTAAATATAAAAGTAAAGATGCAGGAAAAAATATAATTTAATCATTTCAAACTGTTCTCATTTTTTTTTCACTAGACTGCAGAGCATTCCATCCTGCTGCAGTTCCCCAGGAGCAGCAGCTCCTCCGTGGAAACCCACAACAGCTTGAGCACCATCCTGGGAACCAACCTTGGCCACATCGACCGTCCCAAAAACCAGACTGTAGAGCCCACACATGACATGAGCTCAAGATCTCCTTGTGATTCCGGGATTTCCGGCTCCACCTGGACCAATGACGGAGCTAACAGCAGGACCAAATGGACCGGTGGGATTCATGGAGACGGAGGAACATCAAACTCCAGCACAAGATCCACCAGTGTGTTGAGCGACTCTCTGTCTGGTCCGGCAAGTTTAAACACAGATGCAGTGGCTAAAAACATGGAAACGAATCGTACCACCATTTTCACAGATCAGAATTTTCCAAGTTCTGCTGAGTCTGAAGTGTCTGAGGAAAGACGGCTCTACAGCTCGGAGGTAAAGATCGCTCATTGCTGCTTACATTTCCATACCTTTTTGTTACTACTTCTTAAAGTTCATGTTTTTCACCGTTCATCTTGTTTTTGGAGTCTTTGTACAGAATGATTTATTTGAGCAGAGCTCCTTTGTGATGACATCCAGCACGTGATGTCGAACATCACAAAGTCTCAACTTGTTTAGTTTAATTTACATGTTGCTCAAACCCAGAGGAACTGATCACATTCACCTTCTGGGTTTTTGGAGCATCTTCAGCTTGTTAAATACACATACCACCAAGCCCAATCTCATTTTTTTATCATTTATTCCACTTAAATGAGTCCTAGCATGCCTAATCATTGTATGTTCTTCTGCAGGTATCCCAGCATGCTTTGCGAGCTCAGCAGCTCCTCCAGCTACAGGTTCTTCAGCTCCAACAGGATAAAGATCATCTCCAGGAGGAGGTGGATCAGCTGATCAGAGACAGAGATGCAGCCGAGAGTCAGCTCATCTACAAACACCAACACACACCATTAACACCAACGCTGGAGGAGACGCAGTGGCAGGTATAGAGTCAAAATAATAATAATAATAATAAGCACCCTTTATAATTACGTGTCAGGAACACAGCAGCTTCTACACTAAAGAGATCACAAGGCAACAGAATCCATATTCCATGATGTTCAGAACCTGCAGAACTGAAGTGGTTTCTGTGTGTACGTTCCTGTAGGTGTGTCAGAAAGTGGGTGAGATCTCTCTGTTGAAGCAGCAGCTGAAGGACTCCCAGGCTGATGTGAACAGTAAGCTGAATGAGATCGTCTTCCTGAGAGCCTCGCTGAGAGAAAGCAGGAGTAAAGTGGAGGAGCTGGAAAAGAAACAGCAGGAATGGGAGGAGACACTGCACTTACGAAGCACTGAGATGGAGGTGTGTGTTTTTCTCTAGTCATTACATTTCATTTGTTAATTCTGCACTGGTTCTGACCTCATTTGGTTTCCACATCGTCCTGATACCAAATCCTCATATGACCCTAACTGCTTTCCATATTCCTTATTCGGTCACATCTTCCCATCTTAGTATCTGTTTTTAATAGGACTGTTTTTTTTCTTTAGAAGCTAAAGTAGAAGAGGCAAAAGTTCTTCCTGCTCCTTAATCCATCATTGTTCATAACTTCTTGTAGAAAACAATGAGATTGTAATGAGGTCGTATTTCTCAATAGTAATAATACAGTTTGACCAAATTAGACACATCAAAGACATTTAGCTCATGTATGTTCGGTTTCCTGAAGGTCTGTGAGAACGAGCTGCAGAGGAAGAAGAACGAGGCCGAGCTGCTCCGAGAGAAAACAGGAAAGCTGGAGATGGAAGTCCAAACACTGAAACAAGACCTCCTGGTGGCCAAAGAGGAACACTTTGAGCTCCTGAGCCTAAAGGTCCAGCTGCAGGAGCAACATCATCTACTGCAGGTTTGCCAATCCAAGATGGCCGACCAGGAAACTTCAGGTGAAGTCGTCATCCTTCAGCAGGAGGTGGAGAGACTGCGTGAACAGCTGGAGGAAGATAAACAGAAAAAGGAGAAGATCTTGAGCAGCTTCCATCATGAGAAGGAGACATGGAACAAAGAGAAGGATAAAGTGATTCGTTACCAGAAGCAGCTGCAGTTGAACTACATGCAGATGCACAGGAAGAACCAGGAGCTGGAGAAGAAACTGAAGGAGCAAAACAGAAAAGCTGATAACAGGACAGAAAAGGAGAAGGACAGGACACATGAGGATGTGGATGTCCTCAAGACAGATGTGCACTACAGTGAAATGGTGGCCACTAAGATATAAAATAGTCCATTGTTTTGCACGAGTTTTATCAGCCATCTTACATTTTGTTGTAGATTTTTATGGAAAACTTTTGGTCCTTCAAGGGTTCCTCAAAGGTTCTTTACAACTTAAAGAAGCTACAGAACCTTCCTTGAATTGTTTCTAGTGTTATTTTTAACACTTTTTCTCAGACAGTCAAACCAAAGAACCCTTTGCTAGTTAAAATACACGTCACAAACTTTCCCACTGCTAAATTCCTATTGGAGGACAACATGGCAGTCAAGGTGTAAACAATGTCAAAGTTCAAATATTTTAAATCCGTATTGTTTGAACAATTGTGTCCCGTACACATTTTAGCTACGTTAATTCAGCTAGCTAGCATGTTTCAGCTAAGTATTTAGAACTCTTCCTTAGCAACAGAGCTGCAGATTAGCCATAAAAAGGTCACTTCTGCTACTTTGTTCCTGTTGCAAATGTTTGAAAAAATCTTGACGTTGGAAATACTGTAAACATTTGAAGGTTAAAGCTCATCTCCATCTTTAGGATTGGGATCTTTTTACGAGTGAAGCTTTTATTTTTATGTTATTTATTAGATAAATTAAATCTCGCCACAGTTAAAACACAATAGACGAGTGCAGTGATTATCGCATCATAACATCTAACAGCCAATCAGGATCCCGGATGCAAATCAGGTCCATGTAGCAACGATAGCAGACGCTTGAGGTATGATTTCAGTTTGCGTAAAGAAACTGATCCAAATATTATTACATTTAAATAAAAAATATTTTGTACTCTGACTTTAAATCAAGGAAATGAGAGGAAATAAAAATCAACCAAAGCAGAACATTAGACCAGCTTTATTCCAGTTACACACACACACACACACTCTGAATGATGTACAGTATGTATTGTATATTGCTTATTTATTCTGGTAATATAATAAATGTTACTTTTGTTTATAACTGAGTGTGGTGTGGAGAATAAATCTCAGCGGGACGACGGCACGTTTAGACCTGAGCTCTATCTGACCTGACATGTGCTGATATTCCAGTTCCATCAAGGGAATTGTTTAACCTGTATACACGCTCCTTCACGTTCACACTTGCCCCAGAATGATGAGGTTGTTTACCAAGAACGACACACACTACGCTTTTTTTTGTCCTTTGTATAATAGACTTTGTCTGTGGAGATTTCCTGAAAGCACAGAAAAGTCCGTTTTCATTATATTGTAGAGATGAGTCGCTCCATGTTATTTTAATTAGTGAGTCATTTGCAAATGAATCGACTCTTTTAAGTAAACACTGGGAGTTGATTTTTTATTTCTTTTTGCTGTTCTTTTATTTGTTACTCGATTTTTCATTTGTTTACTTTCAGTCGGTGCTTCTGTGTTTCCATAGAAACCATTTTTCACCACCTGAGCTGGATTATGTTGACTAACTGAATCATGAGTCATGTTTTTATAAAGTACAAGTACATTTTATGTATATGTATTAAATTATTCCTAATAGTCTATTATCATAATTCCATCGCATTTCTCTTAGTTGTGCTGCTTCCTGAATTGTGTGTTTATTTTAACAGAATCTGCTGTGGGGTCTTCCTGTAGAGTAAAGTACACGAGAATGAAGCTGAGAATGAAACTCAGATTTCAAGTTGTCGATTCTAGGGGACGTTTTCGCTAGTCAGAGCTCACAAACCGCATCTGTAGCAAAACTGCACAAACTCCAATATATTAATGCGGATTTAAGAGCTGATTTTTATTCTACGACGACTGACAGAGGAGAAGAAACTGATTTAATCACAGATACACTTACAAGGACATTTACAAGACGAACCTTTCCAGAAAAGCTGGACATCGTGAGGAAAGTTCACCAAAACACTTCAAAACAGTTGTTCAGGTTTATCATGGACCATTTATACTTTAGCTTTTCATTTCCTGTAGAATTTTCACAAAATCACCCAATTTGCCTTCATTTTAAATCCCCAGGAAAACCGTATTGATCACAGACTCATTTAAATGATGAGTCGGAATTCTGAGCTGAAAATTGCTGACTGTGGTGTTGGAGCTCCCTCTAGTGTTCATAATGTTCCTCATCATGTCCTAATCTTCTCACCTCTTCATCATCAGGGTTCTCACCTTCATCCCACCACACGAACCCTCCAATTTCTCTTCCTGCTCCACTGTGTCCCAGAAAATCTCTCAGGTATCAGTGGAGTGTCGTCTCTGCAGCCGGAGAGGACACACTGTGGGATTACACCGTGTGTCCTACATAACAAAAATAACACACAGTTCTACTGCCACAGAGATCAAACCTGGTAACAGTTACAAACCATGAAGCTGCTGTGGGACTGCAGTTCATACGAACAGCTGATACCTTCAACAAAATAGAATATCTGGTGTAGATGTGAAGTAGTTCTCTCTGGAGTCTGGTTCCTCTGAAGTCTGCTCCTCACATCATCTCAGGGAGTTTTCTCCTCATCACCGTCACCTCTAAGTCACTCATTAAAAACTTCTCTTCTGAATGACTCTTCTATTAGATTCTAATTAAATAAAGATGAGCTGCTTTTCTGTCTGCTATTAATAACTTTTAATTAACAATTTAATGTTTAATCAATTAACAATAGAATTCATTAATAAAGATCTAATTGTGTTCCTATAGTTTCTATTTACAATAATAGTCTGAAGGTTTCCTTTGACCAAACTAATCTATAAATGTTCAGATGTTCCAATTTATTGTTTTGTAAAAATCCTCCCTCATCATGAAGAACAGCTTCACACACTCTCAGCATTCGGACTCTGTTTCTCCAAACGTTCAGCTGAAATATTTTGCTGTGTCTTTTGTAAAACTCTTGAGTGTGCTGGTACTGATCTTTAAGAATAAAGGAGATGTGCAGACCTGCAGTAACTACAGGGGAATAAAGTTGATCAGTCACACCATGAAGTTATGGGAAAGAGTAGTGGAAGCCAGGCTGAGAGAAGAGGTGACCATCTGTGAGCAACAGTATCGTTTCATGCCGAGGAAGAGCACCACAGATGCCTTATTTGCTTTGAGGATGTTGATGGAGAAGTATAGAGAAGGTCAGAAGGAGCTGCATTGTGTGTTTGTGGATTTAGAGAAAGTGTACGACAGGGTGGAGAGAGGAGTTGTGGTATTGTATGAGGAAGTCTGGTGTGTCAGAGAAGTATGTGAGGGTGGTGCAGGACATGTATGAGGACAGTGTGACAGCAGTGAAGTGTGCAGTAGGAACAACAGACTGGTTCAAGGTGAAGGTTGGACTACATCAAGGATCGGCTCTGAGCCCTTTCCTGTTTGCAGTGGTGATGGACAGGTTGAAGGACGAGGTCAGACAGGAGTCTCCCTGGACTATGATGTTTGTGGATGATATTGTGATTTTTGGTGAGAGTAGAGAGCAGGTTGAGAAGAGCCTGGAGAGGTGGAGGTACACGCTGGAGAGAAGGAGAATGAAAGTCAGTAGGAGTAAGACAGAGTACATGTGTGTGAATGAGAGGGAGGGCAGTGGAGGGGTGCGGTTGCAGGGAGAAGAGGTGGAGAAGGTGGAGGAGTTCAGGTACCTGGGGTCAACAGTGCAAAGTAATGGAGAGTGTGTTAGAAGTGAAGAAAAGAGTGCAGGCAGGGTGGAGTGGGTGGAGAAGAGTGATAGCAGGAGTGATTAGTGATAGAAGAGTATCTGTGAGAGTGAAAGGGAAAGTTTATAGGACTGTGGTGAGACCTGAGATGTTGTATGGTTTAGAGACAGTGGCATTGAGTAAAAGACAGGAGGTGGAGCTGGAGGTAACCCCTATGGGAGAAGCCGAAAGAAGTTGTTGTTAAATAAATAAATAAATATATATAACTACAGACAAAATGAATGATTAAACAAATTTATTTGAATGGCACAAATTTTATTAACATGCAATTAATGCAGCGTGTATTTCTGTTTGGCCATTTTATTAAAAATATAAATAAATAAATATAAAAGAGGAAAAGTTAAAAACCTTCAACACATTTATTCACAATGTCTTTTCTTTAATCAGATATAAAAAATAAACTCCACTAAAATGTATTTTTAATCACTAAACTTTTGTTTTACTGATGCGCCGAGTCTCAAATCAGCACCAAAATCCACCATGATGCACAAATCCGGCAATTAAA
>NC_060900.1:630600-635600 GCF_014805685.1 Silurus meridionalis | reverse complement strand
CACACACACACACACACACACACACACACACACACACACACACACACACACTAATGTAACAGAGATGTCTCTATGTAACTCAGTGTATGAAACACAGCCGAACTTCAGACACAAGCCGTCCTCTGTGTGCCACCGAGCATTCTGGGTAATCCGTCAGCACCCGGTAAAGGGGTCACATGTTGAGGTGTGTGTGTGTGTGTGTGTGTGTGTGTGAGGAGAGATTAGCTAAGGCTGGCACTAATTAAATGCTTAAGTCTGAGCAGTAAGTAGTGAACATGCTGACTACAGTGTTGAACTCAAAGCAGCAGAACAAACAAACGTTTACGGTGTAAAACTCTGATTTCAGTCTCGTCCTGTCGCCACGGTGACGATCTTCATCTGACGACGGTTTTAACCTCAGTGACATGTTTACACAACGTTTACACAACGTTAGACACCTTTCCCCTTCTTTAATAAATTCACTTCAATTTATTTCATGTTTATTTGTTTTGAGCTTTTAATAATGAACATCGTCTCAGAGCAGCTTTACACAGATAATGTGGAGATAAAAATGAAGATGTTGTTTATAAGTGTAAGTTTGTCCCTGATGAACAAGTCGGTGGAGACTGTGGTGAAGGAAAAATAAAATATTTATATAAATATTTATATATATATATATATATATATATATATATATAAATATTTATATATATATATATATATTTTTTTTTTTTTTTTGTGTGTGTGTGTGTGTGTGTGTGTGTGTTGATTTAATACAGAATATGTACAAAACAATTCCCAATAATGGTAAAAAAAATGTACATGTAAATAATGTAATTGTAAGATGTATAATGAAAATTAATAATTGTATAATGTATGATGTAAATAAATTCAGATTTTCTGCTTATATTATATATAATTCAGTGTTCCAGAAGATTGATTAATAATATTTGCAATAAAATAAATACAATCTTTCATTTATTGGTCACTTTTTTATATTTTTATATATTTAAAAAAGTTATATATTTATTTTTCCTATATGATATTAGATTATGAGATATCAGATGTCACCTGTTGCTAATCTGAATCAGATTATTTATTTATTTATCTATATATTTTTTATTTGATTAGCCCGTGGTGTAGAGTGAAATCTGTGAGGTCTTTGTACGGATGTAAATCTGTCCATCGCAGCTCTTTAAGGAAGAGAATTAGAGCGAGGCCCGTGAGAGGGTACGAGTAAATTAAGCCCATAAATTCAGCGAGCGAGTGGCGCTTACCCACAATCCTATTAGCCTAGTCTGGAGTCTAAAGACTGAGACATACGGTGCGAGGAAATCTCATGTGAATGGAAACTCAACACTGTACACCGTGTAACAAAAAATTCAACAGAAACGTCTGAAACGTCTGTGACGCCTCGTTCACGGATGTCAATTTAATGGTGATGGAAGGAGTCTCCAGTGTCAGAGGTTCAGCTGTAACTTGATTTATTGTATAAAGCTGCTATAACATAAGTAAGAACTAAAACTTCTCTCCCAAACATTAAATGTAGCAAAAAATGGATAAAAATGTGTGCAGTATAATGAATAAATCATCGGTGTGTTGTGTGTATTGCTTTACGTTATGTCACACAGGGTGTGTGTAGAATCTCGCCTCATGTGGTCTCTGAAGCCTTTCTTAAAGGTGTTGAAGGAGCGTGTGATGAATATCATGGATAAAACAAGTCTCCTGAGAATGGAGAAGGTCTGAGAGCTGTTAGAGAACACTGAGGCTTTGTTTTGCTCACATGTTAACGAGGTCTAAATACATGAGGTGGGAACACACTGTGGATAGGACTCCAGTTGATCACAGACCACCACACACACACACACACACACTTGTTCTACTGAAGGTTCTTTATTGTTTTTATAGACCTGGGTGATGGTTTTGATGAAGCTCCTTGAGTGACTACTCGCTACACGTTCTGATGAGGTCCACGTGTTCAGAACTCCTCAGAAATGTGATTTCTAATGAGGTTTTAAAGCACGTTGGCTGTTCTTGTATTAAAACAGCTACAGCTCTTTTCACTGTTCAGTTCTCTTTACAGAACAGACAATCATCTCTCCAAACACAGATATGTTCCTCTACATTTCCTGTATTTCCTTCATGTTGCAGTACAACACAATTATTTTTGGGATTTAGGAATCTGGTCCATTCACTTCATTCACTAATTAATAGAACAATAATAAATGCAGAACAAATATATACACATACTCATCATCAGTTTGTGAACAACTTCCCCACACTGTTCCTGTGAACAGACCTGAGCTTGTGTAGTGAGAGGATTGGAGTAGAAGATCTCAGGTATCCTGCACAGATCCCTGACCTACCCAACCCCACTGAACACCTTTGAAATGAACCGGAACTGAAGCCTCCTTACTCTAACATCAGTGTCTGATCTCACTAATGCTCTTGTAGATGATGAATGAACACTAATCCCCACAGCTACACCCCCCAAAAAAATCTAGTGGAAAGCCTTCTCAGAAAAGTGGAGGAGATTATAATAAACCTGGAACGAGACTTTCAACTAGAACATAAGAGTGAGGTGTCGAGGGTGCACTTACTTTAAAAAATTTAATTTTGAATATATAAAGAAGCAAATAATTCATTTTATTATTATTAAAAGTGTAATATTTTATGCGTAAACATGATTATAAACTATTAAAATGTGAATAATTGTATATACACATATAATATAATACAAATGTACCTGCAACTGAGCAAAAATCCATATCAATAAAATAAACATGAATCTATGAATAAACAAAAACACTAAACAATGAATATATTCACGGGAAATATTTGAAATCATTTCCTTAATTGGCCGCGAGTGTTTTATTTGTACTAATTACCGATCAATTAATTGATTAATGAATAGATGTGTTCAGTTTAGTGTTTAATAATCTGTGTTTAAATCCGAACTCAAGCCTCTTGTTCCTCCATGTGCCATATGTCTGTGTTGTAGCACCGCCCCTCCATCAGTAACTGCCCCCTCTCTCATGTTTGACCCCCTCGGGGGGCACTGAAGCGTCGCGCGCTGTTCCGCGCCCTTACCGGACCGCGTGGAGGAGGAGGCACAGAGGGGCGTGGTCTGATCGCGCGTTCTTCTGCGATGCCCCGCCCCTTCTGCCGTGTGTGTTGTGTTGTGTGTGTGTGTGTGTGTGTGTGTGTCTCCTGCTTTGCTCTCCGGTGTGAGTCTCTCTCCATGCCAGTCCCTCTCTCTCTCTCCTCCCTCTCTCCCTCTCTCTCTGTATCTCTCTATCACTCTCTCGGATCGGACCGGACGCACGCAATGGACTCAGACGGAACTCAGAACGGCTCGGATTCCCCGCACGACCCCTGGTACCGAAATTTCTTCATTTTAATGCTTGTGTTTTTTTTTTTTATCCTTCTCATTTCATTCCCGCTGCTTTGAAGTTCTGATCCTCCATCCCGAGGAGAGAGAAATAAAAGACGAATGAAAGGCAAACAAAGGAGCCGAAGCGCGTGCGGCTGCTCAGCTCAGGGCTCCGAGCTCACCTCCGTCTCCCTCTGTCTCAGGGGCTGTGTCTCAATCCTGCTGCCGAGGGAACGAGTCACACACACTCCTGTAGCACAAGAAAAACATTTACTCAACTTTATTCTGATACTAACAAAAATAAATATCATGATGATAATTATAATAAACACACAGATTTCATTGAAAAGTGCACTTGTTGATCCAGTGTGCGTGTGTGTGTGTGTGTGTGTGTGTGTGTGTGTCTCTTCTGTCCCGACAGTAAAATGTTTATCGGAGGTCTGAGCTGGCAGACTACTCAAGGTGAGCGAGAAAAAAAGTTTTTATTTGTATTTTTTTCGGGAACTTTATTTCTGTAACACACTTTAATAATAAAGCTGCTCCGGGATTGGAGGAGCGGAGCGCGCGCCCGCCACTGCGCGTTTCTCTTAACAACACAAACACACGCGCGCACACACACACACACACACACACACACACACACATATATATATAATAAATAATGAAAGTAAAAAAAATAACGACTGAGTAAAAGAAGTGCGGGATCCAGAGATGTGTTTAGTTTTCTCTGATCCACTGAGTTACTGTGTGTGTGTGTGTGTGTGTGTGTGTGTGTGTGTAACCTGAGGGTTGTGATGCTGTGTTCTATACACGACTGCGTTTAGCTCTTTGTTGAAGTGAAAAGCACTAAATCCTTCCTGTCATTTGAACTCCTGTGTTCGTGTATGTGTGTGAAGATTTATTTTGAAGACACACACACACACACACACACACACACACACACACACACACACACACACACTTCCTCCAGGATGTTTTTGATCAGTAGGTAATTAGGATCTTTAGATATTGGAATCACGTGATGTATTCGGGGTCACAGCTCGTGGAGATTTCTGCGAGTAGAATATTAGTGACTAAGAGTGTGTACGGAAACACACTAATATTAAACTTGGATTAGTGACTACACACACACACACACACACACACATTAAGCCTACTTCAGAAACTTTACAGAGAAGCAAATGTTTTGTTATTAAAAAGTCTCTCGATGTTGGAGTGAAGGTTTTCTCCTGAAACTTTGTGTAAAGTGTATTTTTATTACAACTTCGTCCTCGATTGTAACAATTATTATTTATTATTTTATTATTATTTCTAATTACTTCAATATTGCAGAAATTTCATGTTACCTAAACTTAAAAATGTAGTTGCTTATTCTTTATTTTTATTTGTATTTGAAGTTAATAATGTAATTTATTGAATCACTCCTTTATTCAGCTCACGGAGCAACACAACCGAACAAAACTCTTAAAAGTGAACAAAACATCTGGAATGGTGTTAAAGTGTCCTAGGTTTCGTGTAAAGTACAGAGTTATAACAGGAATATATTTAATATCATTGATTTATTGATATATTTTTGGTGTTGTGTTCACACAGAGGGCCTCAAGGATTATTTCTGTAAATTCGGTGAGGTGAAGGAGAGCATGGTGAT
>NC_060900.1:610600-625600 GCF_014805685.1 Silurus meridionalis | reverse complement strand
TTTAAATTAATTATATTTCTGGGTTAAATTTGTTGCGTGTTTTTCTCCAGTTGTGTGTCACCTGCTGTGCGTTGATTGTTGTTTATCCATGTGTGTGTGTGTGTGTGTGTGTGTGTGTGTGTGTGTGTACAGGAGTGTTGGGATTCCGGGCGTGACTCGAGGTGATTATGTCCAGCCTAGATTAGAAACTTTAGTCCTAAAACCGTAGCGTCCGATTTGCTCAGAGCGGACTTAGCCTAGCATCTTCACTCTGTTCTGTAGAAGAGATTGCTGGTTTGGGACGGAGCCGTGGTGATCGTAGTGTTGGGTGGTGCTAGCTCTTTTAGCGTAGCTTGGCTCTGAAGACTTGAGACTAATCTACTAGCTGCCTTTACCATCTTCTTGCCCTTTAACCACAGTACAGCATGATGTAGAGTAGCCCTGGATACCTAGTGCTCAACTAGAGAAGTTTCTAGACTAATATTACACAAGTCCAGACAGGACGCGCATTCGCACTGTGCTTTCTACTTTTTCATCTGTTATCTCAAGTTCTTGGTCTTTTTCCCTCCTCAGAAAAAAGGTCTGGATGTTGTGACCTAATAAAGTTCTCGAAAAAACTCTAAATAATGTAGCTTTATCAGCTTCATAATGAAGCTAGCATAACTCTTAGCATAGTTTAGACAAAAATGTCCATTCACTTCTTACAGCTTTTTGAAGTTTCCTGTAAAACTTTAAATAAAAGTGCAAATAAAATGTTGCTGAATTGCGGTGGGATGTTTGCTAGATTCTTGATAAAGCAGAAAAAGTTACATGATCTGCCATTTTTAAATCTTTTTTCTCAGAAAATCGAGTTTGGGTGTCATATGCTAATAAAATCACCTCAGAGTTATCGAAAAATGCTAGATAATGTAGCTTTATCAGCTTTTCTGTGATTCATGCTTACATCCTAGCAAAGGAATATTAGCCATATTTTCTTCTCACATGTTTATCTGTAAAGCTAAATGAATAGGTGTATAATTAGCATTTGAACCTTTGGCCAAAATTCTACTGCAAAGCTAATTACTGAGAAGTTTTATTAAAAATATTTAAGAGTGAGGCTATGTGAATGTGTCTGAACAATGTAGCTATAACTACATAACTAGCATAAAAATTAACATCTTGCTAGTCTAATGAGAGAAGTATCTTTAGATACCTAGCTGGAGTTTTCAATCGAGATTCAATCTTGAGATAACAGATTTAAAAAAATAAGTAATGCCTGACTTTTCTGGACTTCAGAACTCATTTAGAATATTATAAATATTTAGCATGTTTGTAATTACCATAGCATCTTGGTCTTGATTGACTAATTAGATGGTTTGTGTCTGAAATACTATGCTAGTCTGTTTGAAGGGTGGAGCTTAAGTCAAAATAAATCAGCCAATCACAATTTCAATCATGTGACATCACCACTCATCCTGTACTTGAATTATAATCAAACAAATAAACATAGCTATAGTAGCAAAGCTAGTCAGAGATCGAAAACTGCACCACTAACTAGTTAGCTACACTAACAGAAGCTAATAAGATAAAAGGTGCTAGCCAGAGATTTGCTAATTATGCTAGGGAATGTTAGGGTAATGTGATGATGTCATGTGATTGTATTGATGATTGAACATAAGCTCCGCCCCTTACTGAAGCATTTAAGCTAAAAAAATGTTGGAAGCGATTACTGAAAAAGGCAGCATTGAAAATGTTTCCGGAAATTGTTTATGCTTATTATTTGTTTTACAGACACAAGATCGTTAGCAAGTCAGCTAGCTTCATTTTAGTATGATCTTGTTTTATCAATATTCTTGCTAGCTAGGTTGATATATTCAACCTCAAAACTTTTCCCAAGCTAGCTAATGAAAACATGTACGCTAGCTAGATTTTGTGACAGACTATTAGCAGGGTTAGCGTATTCACAGCTCAGTGAAGTCGGATTTTATGGACTTTTCTGTCACTTTTCAAGGAAAAACCTTCAGGCTAATGTTAACACACTAGTTAGTTTTTGTGACAGTTTTTACTTTGGTAAGGTCGCTGCTGACTAGCATTAGCCTCGTAGTGCTGAAGTGTTAGCAAAGAAAAATAGGAGGAAAAAGAAACAAATAGAAGATTACTGACTTTCTGTTAGTGTGTGTGTGTGTGTGTGTGTGTGTGTGTGTTTGTGTGTGTTTGTGTGTGTACTAGAGTGTGTGTGTGTGTGTATGTATATGTATTAGAGTGTGTGTGTGTGTGGGGGTTCCTCCGGGTTTCTCTCTTCCTCTTTCTTTCTTTCTTTTTCTTCTTTATGCTGCATTATTATGCGAGGTGTGTGTGTGTGTGTGTGTGTGTGTGTGTGTGTGTGTGTGACCCTCTTCTCCACTCAGTGACAGATGGGACTGGCAGCCCCAGAGTCCCACCGCTCTCTCTCTCTCTCTCTCTCTCTCTCTCTCTCTCTCTCTCTCTCTCATTTCTTTCTCCTCGTCTTTCTTCTCTCCTGGTAACCAGAGAACTTTTCTACTCCTCGTCCTCTTTGTCCTCGTCTGTTCACACAGAAACTCTCCCTCGCTCTCTCTTTCCCTCACGCTCTCCCTCGCTCTTTCACTTGGTTGTTTTTTTGTGTTCTCTCCCTCATCTTTCACTCCTTTCTCTCTTTTTCACTTTCATTTATAAACTCTATCTGCTTCTCCTTTTTTTGCTTTTCTATCTTTCTACATCACTTACCACCTGTCCCTCTCTCTCACTCTCTCTCTCTCTCTCTCTCTCTCTCTCTCTCTCTCTCTCTCTCTCTAAATAAAATACAGTTTAAACGAATATAAAAAATACATGTAAATCTACTCTGAGGTCAGAGAATAAAGAGATGTAACACTGTAGTATGAAGTGAAATGAGTTTATCTGCATGTTTTAGAGATTCAGATCAGAGTGATTTCTGTTGTGACAAAAGAGAAAACTTTTGTTGTGTTGTTTATTTTCTCTCTCACTCTCTCACCTACTCTCTCACTTTTAACAATATGCTATTGTTTGTGTTTATTTATTTCTCATTTTCTTCTGATCTCTTTTCTCTTGATTTCTTTTTTCTTGGTTTTTCACACTGAGGTTGTGAAAATTTGTATGCTGAGTGTGATGATGTCATCAGAACCAACAACCAATCACACACCTGCGTTGGGTTACGTCCCACATGACTAATGAATATTCCACAGTGTGTGTGTAATAGGGAGCTGTTTGCTAGTTAGCAAAAGATCGTAGCGAGCTAGTTTAGTGCTCTTTGCTACATTGTTTAGTATCGCAGGTCTATTTTAATAAACTAGCATGTTAGCATGCTAGTCCGCTGTTAGCGTTTAAAATTTTACTAACTAGCTTGTTCCAATAGCACCTCACTGTGAGCTAGTTCATCATCTACATGACTTCGCTTGTTTTTGTATGTTTTTAATGTAAACTCATGACAACGCTGAAGCTTCTGAAGTAAAGCAGTGAGGAGTGAGGAATGATGTCAACGATCCCGTTTCGCTAATTGTGTGTTTGTTTGTTTTTTTCTCTCCGCTCTTACTTCAGATCGATCCGAAGGTGGCGTTCCCTCGCCGCGCACAGCCTAAGGTGAGTTCATTCCATCTGTGCAAAAATAAGTGCCCTTGCTAAGTAGTGCACACTTCAGGGAGTGTACGGGGAACCTGGGATTACAGAGATGTTCCCATTTTCTGCTGGTGATGTCGGAATTTCTGGTTAGCGCTCCCTCACATTCCCTCATGTGTGTTTGTTTTTTTCTCTAGCTGGTAACGAGGACAAAGAAGATCTTTGTGGGCGGATTGTCGGTGAACACCACCATCGATGACGTGAAGCAGTACTTCGACCAGTTTGGGAAGGTGAGTGAGGAAGAGAAAGAGCACCAGACTTCACCTTCTTATAGAAAAACTCAGATACAAATGTTACTGTTGCTATAGCGATGAAATCCGTCACCAAGCACAAAAAAACAAATAAACAAACAAATAAATGTGAAGGATCACCGCCGTTATTTTTATATTTTTATAAAATGAATACACTAATCTCCAGCTGAACCGCACGTTAAATCTCCTGTTCGGTTTTTAAATATTTATTAAATATTCTCTAAATTATGTTTAAAGCATTATTGCTGTTATTATGATTATTATTATTATGAGACAGGTGAGAGGGCGAGAGAGTGAGACAGATACGACTTGGAGTGAGAGAGTGAAACAGTGTAACAGAGAGTGAGAATGTGGAACAGAGTGAGACAGGTAAGAGAGTGGGACAGAGAGTGAGGCAGTGAGACAGGTGAGATGGGGGAGAGAATGAAATGAGTGATAGAGTGAGACAGGTGAGAGGGTTAAAGAAGGAGATCGGTGAGAGAGTGAAACAGGTGAGAGAGTGAGACAGGTGAGATGGTAAGAGAGTAAAACAGGTGAGAGAGTGAGACAGGTGAGATGGTAAGAGAGTAAAACAGGTGAGAGAGTGAGACGTGTGAGTGAGTGAGACAGATGAGAGAGTGAGACGGGTGAGAGAGTGAAACAGGTGAGAGAGTGAGACGTGTGAGTGAGTGAGACGGGTGAGAGAGTGAGACTGGTGAGAGAGTGAGACAGGTGAGAGAGTGAGACGGGTGAGAGGGTGAGTCAGGTGATAGAGTGAGACGGGTGATAGAGTGAGACAGGTGAGAGAGTGAGACAGATGAGAGAGTGAGACGGGTGAGTTGTCAGGGTGAGTTATAGAAGATCATTGAGAAAATGAAGAAGAACTGTATAAAGAGAAAGAGAAGATGAAGATGGAGAGGGTGAGACAGGTGTGTGAGATGTTGGGGCAGTGTTTGACTTTGAGTGTGTGTGTGTGTGTGTGTGTGTGTGTGTGTGTGTGTATGGGGGTAAGAGGGAGGGTCTGCAGCCCTTGAATGTGAATTAATCTGATGGAGCAGCTGCTGTTGCCCCCCCTTGCACCCCCCTACTGCCCCGTTACCACGGCGACCAGCCCTCCTATTGTCCCTGAGTCATTCAGTGGCTGAGAGGTTTTGTTATGTGTGTGTGTGTGTGTGTGTGTGTGTGTGTGTGTGCACTCATTAGGCATCCAACAAAGCTGGTGTCTCTTCAAAACAGGCGAAATCCAGAGCTTTCACTCGTTCACTAAAGTTTATTCTGTCATTCTTCAGCTTCAGATGGAATGCAGAGAGGCAGAAGGGGGGAGAGAGAGAGAGAGATAGAGAGAGAGAGAGAGAGAGAGAGAGAGAGAGAGAGATGAAGAGCAGATTAGTTTGCCCCAATAAACACTTTGTGCATTTCAACTGCCTTGGACTGGGGAATCGAAAGAGATAGAGAGAGAGAGAGAGAGAGAGAGAGAGAGAGAGAGAGAGAGAGAGAGAGAGAGAGAGAGAGAGAGAGAGAGAACAAGCAGACACTGAAAACTTCCAGTCCGGTAGTAACTGTTAAAGATGTAGCCTACGTAGGGAATTTGCTGCTAAATGAAATACAGCTGCAGGTCTTTGTTACAATATTCTGACCCTCAGCCTTTAGGTTTTGGTTGTGTGTTAGTTATAAATACACACTTTATACAGCACTCACACATTGTGCAACTTCTAAAGTATCACACACACACACACACACACACACACACACACACACACACACTGACTGGAACTGTATCTGCGTGTGAAGTCGTGAGTTTGGCAACTCGATTGTGATCTTATTACGATGAAGAACCAGCACAATGTGTGTGTGTGTGTGTGTGTGTTTGTGTGTGTGTGTGTGTGTGTGCAAGAGAGAGAGAGTTTGTGTGTGTAAGTGCCCTATTTTTGTCCTATTTCTCATTTTATTTCTGTACATTTTGATTTTGAATGTATCACACTACATAATGCACTAGTGTGCGATTTGGGACACTACCCATGCTCACAGAACATATGGGGTGTTTTCAAGATTTATTTCTCTTTTTTTAGTGTTTCCTCTCTCACTCTAATACATACACACACACACACACACACACACACACACACACACAGATGTGTTAATAATATAAACATGTGTGTGTGTGTGTGTGTGTGTGTGTGTGTGTGTGTGTGTTTCCTGCAGGTGGACGACGCCATGTTAATGTTCGATAAAACCACCAACAGACACAGGGGTGAGTCTCTCCCTCTCTCTCTTCATCTCCGCCCCTCTCTCTCTCTCTCTCCATCTCCGCCCCTCTCTCTGTCTCTCTCCATCTCCGCCCCTCTCTCTCTCTCTCTCTCTCTCTCTCTCTCTCTCTCTCTCTCTCTCTCCATCTCCGCCCCTCTCTCTCTCTCTCTCTCCTCGTCTCTTTCAGCACTGCTGGGAGGGGGTAGGTGGGTAAGGGAAGTTGAGGGAGTCAGGAGGGAGGTAATTAGTGGTTTAGATAATCGTTGAGAGATTTGGAGGTTAAATCCTTATTAAGCGCTCAGACTCGCTCTGTTCTCTCAGCTGATCGATTCGATTTTTCTGATCCTTGTCTGGGTCATCTGCTTAACTAACCCTTTACCAACCTTCTCACAAACCCCACTAACAGCATAACTACCCCTCCCCAAAACCCCTTACCAACCTTCTCACAAACCCCTACTAACAGCATAACTACCCCTCCCCAAAACCCCTTACCAACCTTCACACAAACCCCTACTAACACCCCCACAAACCCCTTACTAACACTCTCACTAACCCCTACTAACACCCCCACAAACCCCTTACTAACCCCATACAAACCCCTTACTAACACCCTCCTACCCCCCAGAAAAGACCCTTACTATCCCTCACAAACCCTTTACTAAACCCTTTACTAACACTCACCAATCCCTTACCTTCCTCTCAATAACCACTTACTATTCGCACTTACCCTTTACTAACCCCTCACTAATCTTTTACTAACACCTCACTAACCCCTGACTATCACCATTACTAACCCCTGACTATCACCATTACTAACCCCTGACTATCACCATTACTAACCCCTGACTATCACCATCCACACAAACAACCCCACACTCAACCTCTCTTTGATCCCCACAAACAACCCCACACTCAACCTCTCTTTGATCCACACAAACAACCCCACACTCAACCTCTCTTTGATCCACAAACAACCCCACACTCAACCTCTCTTTGATCCCCACAAACAACCCCACACACAACCTCTCTTGATCCCCACAAACAACCCCCACTCAACCTCTCTTTGATCCACACAACAACCCCACACTCAACCTCTCTTTGATCCACACAAACAACCCCACACCCAACCTCTCTTGATCCCCACAAACAACCCCCACTCAACCTCTCTTTGATCCACACAAACAACCCCCACTCAACCTCTCTTGATCCCCACAAACAACCCCACACTCAACCTCTCTTTGATCCACACAACAACCCCACACTCAACCTCTCTTTGATCCCCACAAACAACCCCACACACAACCTCTCTTTGATCCCCACAAACAACCCCACACTCAACCTCTCTTGATCCACACAAACAACCCCACACTCAACCTCTCTTTGATCCACACAAACAACCCCACACCCAACCTCTCTTTGATCCCCACAAACAACCCCACACTCAACCTCTCTTTGATCCCCACAAACAACCCCACACTCAACCTCTCTTTGATCCACACAAACAACCCCCACTCAACCTCTCTTTGATCCCCACAAACAACCCCACACTCAACCTCTCTTGATCCCCACAAACAACCCCACACTCAACCTCTCTTTGATCCACACAAACAACCCCACACTCAACTCTCTTTGATCCCCACAAACAACCCCACACACAACCTCTCTTTGATCCCCACAAACAACCCCACACTCAACCTCTCTTTGATCCACACAAACAACCCCACACTCAACCTCTCTTTGATCCACAAACAACCCCACACTCAACCTCTCTTGATCCCCACAAACAACCCCACACTCAACCTCTCTTTGATCCACACAAACAACCCCACACTCAACCTCTCTTTGATCCCCACAAACAACCCCACACTCAACCTCTCTTTGATCCCCACAAACAACCCCACACTCAACCTCTCTTTGATCCACACAAACAACCCCACACTCAACCTCTCTTTGATCCCCACAAACAACCCCACACCCAACCGCTGTCTGAACCCCAAAGACACACTCAAAACATTTCTAGCATTATTATGTAATAATATATTATAATGTAATTTAAATCTGAATAATGTAAGTTATTTAACTCTTTAATGTCTAGTGTTTAATTAATAATACATTAAAACCAATATATTGTTATACATTTTATGATTTTATTTTGGGGGTTTGTGTTGTTTATATTATGATTTGTACGTCTCTGGTATTAATTAACTCTGGTATTAATCCCCATGGCTCCACCCCTCATGGCGCCCGTGTCTCCAGGTTTCGGCTTTGTGACGTTCGAGAACGAGGACTTGGTGGAAAAGGTGTGTGAGATCCACTTCCACGAGATCAACAATAAAATGGTAAGGGTTCTCTTCACACTGGTTCTTCTGGTTCTCTCCATTGTCTCCATGACGATAGGGCGTGTCCCAAACCTATTGTTATTAAGCTTCTTTTGTTCCCGACCGCCTGTGTTCCCGCTGACCGCAGGTGGAGTGTAAAAAGGCTCAGCCTAAGGAAGTGATGTCACCGGCCGGCTCCTCCAGGGGACGAGCGAGGGTCATGCCCTATGGCATGGACGCCTTCATGCTGGGGATCGGCATGCTGGGTAATTTTAACTCTGATTTCTCTCGGCTAATCTACACATTTCCTTACACAGTGAAACTGAGTAGAGTGGTGTATCTCTCTTACATGATACACGCACACACACACACACACACACACACACACACACACACACACACACACACAGACACACGCGCGCGCATATATACATCCTCATTAACTCTCTCACTCACTCTGACAGATATCTGCCTCCCTCTGCTGGTCATTCAGCCGAATTACAGTATATGAGAAGAAATCTGATTCTTATTTACGTGTTTTAATATTCTGTTTTAATATTCTTTCTCTCAGGTTATCCAGGCTTCCAGGCAGCAACGTACACTGGCCGCAGTTACACCTCTATCACTCCCGGATACACATATCAGTTCCCAGGTAAGATTTATTCACATATTAGAGTTTAATACATCTTTTTTTTATTTCACTCTTTCTGATATTTAATTATTCTTTTATTTAGCTTTAATATTTAGCTTTTAATAATCCTATAACTGTGACAAGCAATATAATATTAAATAGTTACTGAATAACATTAGTAATTATAATATTATATAATATTATGTAACATAAATGTATTGTTGCATTAATAATTTTAAAAAATTACCACAAATATTGTTATAATCATTGATTAATTATTTATATTGGATTTAAAACATAATGTATTTATTTATTTATTTAGAAATTATATTATAAATTATTTGTTTTTACAACTTATAGGAAATACATGTATATTTAATAAGAAAAATACAAATGTTATATAAAATGTTGTTTTTAATAATAGAGACTGTAACAGTACACACACACACACACACACACACACGTATACACACAAACAAACAAACACAGAGTTAGATGGCTGCTTGTAAATCTCAGTGTTTGTGTGTGTGTGTGTGTGTGTGTGTGTGTGTGTGTGTGTTTATCACACCTGTAATCAACCTACTAATGCAGTGCGATAGTGTGTAGATACCCACACCGACCTGTAGCGCTTTGTGTGTGTGTGTGTGTGTGTGTGTGTGTGTGTGTGTGTGTGTGTGTGTGTGTGTGTGAGAGAGCGTGTGTGTGTTTAAACCGCTTTGTGTGTTTCTGTTCTAGAATTCCACTTAGAGAGGACCCCCCTCCTGACTTCACCCCACCCTCCCGAACTTACAGGTTAGTGCCTCCCTGAGCTTTACAAGCAGAAAACACACACACACACACACACACACACACACACACACACACACACACACACACACTGCTTTCTGGACTGAATAACTGTACAGTGAAGGCTATGTCACTCTGATTTCATCCTGTTCAGTGTACGTCTTGTTAGTGTCGTTATATTTCAGCAAATTTCCTGTTAGTGTCACTGCAGTTCAGTATATGTTCTGTTAGTGTCGCTGTAGTTCACTGTGCATCCTGTTAGTGTCGCTGTAGTTCAGCGTTCGTTATTTTAGTGTTGCTGTAATTCACAGTGCGTCCTGTTGGTGTCGCTGTAGTTCACTGTGCGTCCTGTTAGTGTCGCTGTAGTTCAGTATATGTTCTGTTAGTGTCGCTGTAGTTCAGTAAATGTTCTGTTAGTATCACTGTAGTTCACTGTGCGTCCTGTTAGTGTCGTTATATTTCAGCAAATTTCCTGTTAGTGTCACTGTAGTTCACTGTGCGTCCTGTTAGTGTCGCTGTAGTTCAGCGTTCGTTATGTTAGTGTTGCTGTAATTCACAGTGCGTCCTGTTAGTGTCGCTGTAGTTCACTGTGCGTCCTATTAGTGTCGCTGTAGTTCAGCGTTCGTTATGTTAGTGTTGCTGTAATTCACAGTGTGTCCTGTTAGTGTCGCTGTAGTTCACTGTGCGTCCTGTTAGTGTCGCTGTAGTTCAGCGTCGTTATTTTAGTGTTGCTGTAATTCACAGTGCGTCCTGTTGGTGTCGCTGTAGTTCACTGTGCGTCCTGTTAGTGTCGCTGTAGTTCAGTATATGTTCTGTTAGTGTCGCTGTAGTTCAGTAAATGTTCTGTTAGTATCACTGTAGTTCACTGTGCGTCCTGTTAGTGTCGTTATATTTCAGCAAATTTCCTGTTAGTGTCACTGTAGTTCACTGTGCGTCCTGTTAGTGTCGCTGTAGTTCAGCGTTATGTTAGTGTTGCTGTAATTCACAGTGCGTCCTGTTAGTGTCGCTGTAGTTCACTGTGCGTCCTATTAGTGTCGCTGTAGTTCAGCGTTCGTTATGTTAGTGTTGCTGTAATTCACAGTGTGTCCTGTTAGTGTCGCTGTAGTTCACTGTGCGTCCTGTTAGTGTCGCTGTAGTTCAGCGTTCGTTATGTTAGTGTTGCTGTAATTCACAGTGCGTCCTGTTAGTGTCGCTGTAGTTCACTGTGCGTCCTGTTAGTGTCGCTGTAGTTCAGCACTCGTTATGTTAGTGTCGCTGTAATTCACTGTGCGTCCTGTTAGTGTCGCTGTAGTTCAGCATTCGTTATGTTAGTGTTGCTGTAATTCACTGTGCGTCCTGTTAGTGTCGCTGTAGTTCAGCACTCGTTATGTTAGTGTCGCTGTAATTCACTGTGCATCCTGTTAGTGTCGCTGTAGTTCAGCGTTCGTTATGTTAGTGTTGCTGTAATTCACTGTGCGTCCTGTTAGTGTCGCTGTAGTTCAGCGCTCATTATGTTAGTGTCGCTGTAGTTTAGTGCTCGTTATGTTAGTGTCGCTGTAGTTCAGTGCTTATTATGTTAGTGTTGCTGTAATTCACTGTGCGTCCTGCTAGTGTCGCTGTAGTTCAGCGTTCCCGATGTTAGTGTCCCTGTACACTAACAGGACATACACTAAACTACAGAGACACTAACAGGATGTACACTGTCAGTGTTGGATTAATTATTTGTACACTGAATAATGTATAAGTTACTCTACATGTATTTACTGTATGGACATGTTTTGATGGTGTGTGTGTGTGTGTGTGTGTGTGTTTGTGTGTGTGTGTGTTTAGCTATCCCTCTGACAGCGTATAACCCGATGGCGGCGGCAGCAGCCGCAGCAGCCGTGGTTCGAGGTGAGAGCTTTTCCCGTCTTAACACTTCAGGGAGAAAATAAATGTGTGTATTAATTGTGACAGGACATCGTTATAATCTATTACTGTAAATGATGTCCACAGGCTCCGCCCCCTCTCGCTCTGCTGGCTTTCTGAGCACCAGCAGTCCTGGACCAATGGCAGAGCTTTACGGAACAGCCAGCCAGGAATCCACAGTGAGCAGTTACATCAGCGCTGCAAGCCCCGCCCCCAGCACCGGCTTCAGCCACAGCCTCGGGGTGAGACGTTACGTCTGATCTCTCACCATCATCACCAACATCCATCACCACCATCATCATCACCAACATCACCACCACCATCATCATCACCACCTGCTCATACTCAAATTTATTTATAATGAGTTTTTATTTACAAATTCATACTTTAATCACCCTAATCTATATTTTTTTATTCTAAATTATACTAAAAACTAATTATCTCTTATACATTTCATGGGAAAAAGCAAATGAACATGTTAAATATTAATAATAATAATAAATAAATAAAATATTATTAAGAAGCAAAATCATAGGATTTTCTCCTTTATCACTGTCCAGCCGGTTCCTGAGTCCTCTTCTGTCGTTTATTCGTTTTTTTTATTTCAGGGTCCTCTGATCGCTACAGCGTTCACCAACGGCTATCACTGAAACTGTGAGTATTAGCAGTAAAGCGTTAGCACTTCTGCCATCTAGCATCACTTAGCGCTAATCTAAATTACTGAAAATGTCTTTTTTTTTTAGGCAGAAGAATGGACGAGCCAATCACGCGCTTCCATGGAGAACAAATACACTAGTGTTTCCTGTGTTTCTCTTACATCACTTCCTGTACTAACACTGTCTGTGTCCCGCTCTTAACAGAAGGACATGTAAATATTTTATTTCTGATTCGAAGGAAAAGCTTTTGCGTTTTTATCTTTGAAATATTTTCATTCTTCCTGTTGTTTTTTTCTCCCTTCCTGACCGACATGTTGTTTCCGTTCGTTTCGTGTCGTCGTTTGTGTTTTTTTTCTCTCTTGAGACGCTGTAGGTTTACAATCGTAGCCTCTTTTTTTTTTTTTTTTTTAATTGTCAAAATGCTAACGGGAGCAATAACACGTGTCCTGAGCAGGCGCGTGGCCACGTTCATCCTTTACACTTTTATACCGAGCTCGCTGCTCGCTAGTTTTATATGCTAATAATGCTAATAAAGTCTACGGCCTAAAATCATTTCAGAATTCCTGTCAGGTTTGCGCATGTTAGCCAGCTAGCTAGCATTAACAATAAACAGTCCAAACGTTTAAAACGTTCCCCTCAAATTCTGTCACGCTAGCTACAAATTTCAGTCATTTCAGTCATTTCCTACTGCTAGCAGAGTATTATAAACATTAAGAAACACACTACTAAGAACTCACCATTCCTCTCAGAAATCCAGCTAGCTAGCATTAGCAGTGAATTTTTACATCTTTAAATCTTCTCAGATTACACTTCAGATGGCTAGATAGTTAGCTCGCATTATCAAGGTGGATTAATCCTTTCACAAACATTAGCTGATGTTAACTAGCATCTGTTAGCAGTAAAGATGATTGATAATAACTTTAAAGTTCCTCTCAGAAATCCTGTCAGGTTCCTGTCTTGTGTTATTTAGCAGTAAAAAATGTAAAATATGATCATGTGACTTGAAATTCCTCTCAGAACTCCTATCCAGTTAGCTGATAGCATGTTAGCTAGCTAGCCCATGTTAGCAGTTAAGATGTAAATATTTACACCTGGTGTTAATTAGCTAGCATTAAAGGTTCAAAGTATAACTGGCTTCCTTTCAGAAGTCCTGTTAGGTTAGCTGCGGTTGTGCTAATTAGCTAGCTAATGTCCCAGTTAGCAGTGAGGATGAGGAATGTTTATACACGTGATTAATAAAATCCTGTCAGGTGATCTGAAGCTGAAGTTGGCTAGCTAGCATCAGCTGTAAAGATCATGTAACATAAAATTTTTCTCAGATGTTCGCATACTAGCCACAGTTAGCACTGAAGGTGATTTTGTACACGTGATTTTAAAAAATCCTGTTAGGTGAGCTAACTCTGGAACAAGCTAGCTCGTCATGATCAAGTACCGCAAAATTTCTTCCTGGAATCCTGTCAGGTTAGCTGAGGTTATGTTAGCTATCTAGCTGTACTTAGCAGGATGAGAAGCATTTATTTTTTTAATAAATCCTGTCAGGTTAGCTTCCTAGCTAGCATCGATTGTAAAGAATATGTAGCGCAAACATTTTCTGTCAAGTTAGCTGCTTGTTAGCTAGCTGGCTAGCGGAGGCCATGTGGCATTAGCGTGGTGACGGCCTGACCTCGTCCTGACCGCTCGATACGAAGCATTTTTCAGATGCTAATTTTTGTACGGGAGACGACGCAGCGGAGGAACACGGAGAGGTGTATATTTTGGTATATTTTGCTATATTTCGGTATATTTTGGTAAATTTCGGTAAATTTCGATAGCTGTGGTCACATGACCCGGGAAATATTTTTCATGAAATTTGAGGATTTTTTTGTCTTGTAAAGGATTTAAAATGCTTCTTTTGGATCTTGTTGAGATCAAAATCGATTCACTGTGGAAACATCTGTGATGTGTGTGTGTGTGTGTGTGTGTGTGTGTGTGTGTGTGTGTGTGTGTGTGTGTGTGTGAAACACACTGTTCTCTTTAAACTGAATGTTTTGGACTTTTTTAACGTGTACATGTTTATGGTGTGTATCGAGTGTGAGGCTACTAATAATGCTGGAAAAGTGTGTGTGTGTGTGTGTGTGTGTGTGTGTGTGTGTGTGTGATGATGATGATGATGATGATGATGTGATTTATAATGTGAATGTAATGACTCTCACTGTAACACTAAACCCTGTCATTAGTGTGTGTGCGTGTGTGTGTGTGTTGAAGATGGCCGACTGTTCAAACTCGCTCCCTCTGAACCCCATGAAACAAAATCGTAGAGTTTCTGAGGGATTTTTATTGTCTTTTGTTTTTTTTTTAAGATTTCCAGTAAATGCAGATCTGTTCAACACGTCTCCTGTCAACAAAACACATTTCAAAAATTCCTAATAAATTATTTCAATATAATAACTGTGTGTGTGTGTGTGTGTGTGTGTGTGTGTGTGTGTGTGTGTGTGTGTGTATATATGTGTGTGTGTGTGTGTATATGTGTGTTTGTCTCAATGTGTTGTATCTGTTGGTTGTGGTGTAGATGACGACTGTCTCACTCATCTCATTTCTCTGTAACACAATTTTAATAATAAATTTGTGTTGCTTTAAAACTTCATACAAAAACAAAG
>NC_060900.1:603100-605600 GCF_014805685.1 Silurus meridionalis | reverse complement strand
TGTTTCATTGATATTATCTTTCTTCCAGTATACTTTCCATTCTTCAGTGTATGATGTAGAGATCATCTTCAGTGTGAAGTGGCAGGTGATGTTCACATGCTCTCCACAAACTGCAGTAATGTTTCGTGGTGTTTGCCAAACACTCAAATTAAATCCACACACATATCCTACACACACACACACACACACACACACACACACACACACACACACACACACACATAGTCTTAAAAAAAAAAAAATCAGTAATGAAGTAAATTAGATGATTAAAAATCTAATTTAGTATTAATTATTATTTATTTTACTGCTTAATTGCTTGTAATAGTTTTTCACTATTTTGCAACATTTTGTTATTTAAATGTTTCTTGCAATTGTTCTGAAATACATACAGCAATTAAATTAATTAATTAATTAAAATTATAAATGCATACATTTATAATGAATTTATTATTGAAATCAGATATTCTAATAAATGTACATTTAATTTAAATTAAAATAATGTTGTTACTGTCTACCAGAAAATCACAAAAAAATTGCTGGACAAACGTCACAATTGCAATACGACCGCACAGCCTGCAAAATATAGATTTCTTATTACAATTCTAATTTTAAAATTTTATAATAATAATAATAATAATAATAATAATAATAATAATAATAATAATGCACTAGTAGTAGTAATATCTTTACAGGTGACTCTAGAAAACAAACTGAAATAATAAATATATAAAATTAATTTAAATTAAATTGTTTAAATTGTTTAAACAAAAATTACTTAAGTTTAAGATTAATTGTATATATTTTTATTTATTAAATAATTATGCAATATTTGATTGCCGTTGTCATCTGTGTAAATTAATCGCTTTACATTTGCGGCATTTAGCAGATGCCCTTTTTATTTTTATTGTTCTGTAAAGTAAATGATTTTGAAGGGTAAATATGAATCCTGTTGAATGACTGATTTATTGTGAATTTTATTGTGTATATTTATATAATGTATTGTAATAAGTTGTGTGTGAGGTAAAGGAAGTTACATCTCACCTGTGAAGAAAACAAGCAGAAAGAAGAGAAGTGCAGCCCTCCGTGTGTGTGTCATGTTTCTGTTTACTGCAGCCTGAGTGTGTGGGTCTTAAAGACACTGCACACAACACACACACACACACACACACACACACACACATACATGCGGACACACACACATACATACATGCAGACACACAAACACACACACATACATACACGCAGACACACACACACACACAGACACACACACGCAGACACACACACACACACACACACACACACACACACACACACACACACACACACACATACACATGATCACACTGTGCAGATATGATGATATGAGCAGTAATAAGAGAAGGAGTAAAGGATTGATAGAGAACGAGGAGAAAGATCTCACACTTCATCTCAGGATAAAAATGAGGATGCTGATTGTGAAGAAGGAAGAAGATCATTAAAGCTCTGATGTTAACACTGATAACAAACCACCAGCAGCGTTTCACTGCTTTTACACACAGAGAAACTGCCACAACGTCTTACTAACTTCCTCCATCAGAATCACAAACCACTGAGATTAATATCACTACAGTCTAAACTAACATTAATAACTCACTAATTAACATTAATAACTCACTTATTAACATTAATAACTCACTAATTAATATTAATAACTCACTAATTAATATTAATAACTCACTTATTAACATTAATAACTCACTAATTACCATTAATAACTCAGTTATTAATATTAATAATTCACTTATTAGGATTAATAACTCAGATAGTAGCAATAATAACTCACTTATTAACATTAATAACTCATATATTAACATTATTAGCTCAGTTATTAACAGTATCACTGTTATTAGCATTAATAAGCTAGTAGATCAGTAAAGGTGTGAATGTGATGAACTGAAAGGATCTGGACTCTTAACCTTTCCTGAGTCCAACCAAACACTTCCCTTTCTCTGACCCTCATCATCCCTGAATAATTCATGTTCCAGCACACATTCCCAGAAGCTCCATCCCTGCACTTCTTACCCCTCATGAGCTCATTTCTCCACCAGGTTCCTGACAGTTCCTGCCTCTCGCTTTCTTTCTTCGTCGTTCTGATGAACTTCTGCTGCACCAGTTGCCTCAGTGGTTAATAAAATAAGCGCTTCCTCCTGAGGTCAGTGCTGCATTTCACTGAAGGCCATAACGCGTTATTTTCCATTTACCACTGAGAAAAAAAAAACAAATTCAGATCAGGAAGTGACATCAAATCAACACCACAGCACTTCTTTCCTTTACAACAAGTCACATGGGTTACATCTAAACACTGACTTTACTGACTCACTGCCTTAATGACTCACTGACTACTTACAAACTGACTCACTGACTCACTGCCTTACTGACTCACTGCCTTAATGACTCACTGTCTTAAAGACTCACTGCCTTACTGACTCACTGCTTTAATGACTCACTGACTCACTGC
>NC_060900.1:590600-600600 GCF_014805685.1 Silurus meridionalis | reverse complement strand
CACACACACACACACACACACACACACACACACACACACACACACACACACACACACACACACACACACACACACACAGCTACAGACTGGGGACACACACGGGACTGTATGGGTGTGTGTTTAAATGCCACTTCTGCCCACACTTATTATTCAGATTTTGTATTCGCACGCAACAGACAGTAAAACTTCTTTTTCCCAAGATATCAATAAATCAATCAATAAACAGAAGGATGAAGAACGTAGTGTTTTCTACACACCACCATCTTCACATCACTGAGCAAACTGTGCACTTCCAAAAGTACAATAATTAACAATTATTATAAATAGTAAATATATATATTTTTATTGATTGTTTTGTTTAAAAATCAAATATAAATCCTTTTATGTGCTTAATTCAATAATTCTTTTTAATATAATATATTTTCCAATTTTTCTTCTGTGCTGTACTGAAACACACACTAAACTGTGTTCAGAATGAGAAAGAATGGATATAATATAATATAATATAATATAATATAATATAATATAATATAATATAATATAATATAATATAATATCATTTTTATATTAATTGTATGTGAAATTGTGTGAAAATGGAATTTAGTACATAAAACATTCTAAAATTAAATTCTGATACAACACAGCAATGATCATATATTAATTCTAAATATTACAAATCTAAACATAATGAATTACATGAAATACTTTTAAACCTTTTTTCTTCTTTGTTTTGTGATTTACTGTATTCATGATATCAGAGAAGTGTCGTGCGGAAATCTTTATATATAAAGAAATTTCATTTATCCATAAAATTTATCTTGAAAAATCTAAAATAAAAAAGAGAGAAAGAGAGAAAGAGAGAGAGAGAAAGAGAGAGAGAGAGAGAGAGAGAGAGAGAGAGAGAGAGAGTACACACAGTGTGTTTATTAACACAGAAATCAGTGTGTGTGTGAGATTAAAACTAATAATTTATACATCAATGTTTTCGCTGTTATGAATTTGATCTTTTTATGAATTTCATCAACAGAACTGTTCCAACATAAATTATATACTTAAATTACATGCACATAAATATAAAATACTAATTTCCCTGTTGTGTATTTATTTATTTTAAATTTTTAAAGTTGAAAAAAATTATTATTGAAATCTTAATATTTAAAAAGAACAGCTTAAAGATTCCAGATTTGTGTGTAAATCAGAACACTAATGTGTCTACAGGACTCTCAGAATAAAGTATGTTCCACTGTATAAATTATTTATTTAAATTGAAATAAACTGTAAACAATTAAAAAATAATAATATAATATTAATAATAATAATCATAATCATAATAATATTAATAATAATAATAATAATAATAATAATAATAATAATAATAATAATAATAATAGACTTAATTTCCTCGAATTCTGAGTAATAATTCAACTCCAGGTAAAAGTCAGATGTTCTGTATATTCTGTTCTGTCTATTTTTAATTATTCAAAGTAAATTCGTGTATAAATAAAATATAAAGTCATGATGTATAGATAACGCAGCTGGAATAGAAACCCACAGGTGTGTGTGTGTGTGTGTGTGTGTGTGTGTGTGTGTGTGTGTGTGTGTGTGTGCTGTACAGTGTATGTGTGTAGGGTATAAGTGTGGGCTGTAAATGTAAAGGGCTTCAGCACGACACAATGTTACAGACGTGTTAAACAGAACGTGTGCAGTAGCGTGCAGTAGAACGTGTGCAGTAGAACGTGTGCAGTAGCGTGCAGTAGAACGTGTGCAGTAGAACGTGTGCAGTAGAACGTGTGCAGTAGCGACGTTTCTCTGCGCTTCACTTCTCGCCCTGGCGTGGGGCAGAAACGAAATGTTTTATTTTGCACTGCAGTCGCATGAGAACGTTTTGAAAACGTGGCTTGACTTTTCACACCTTAACCTCAATGACTTGCTGAAGCAGAAGAAGCACCCTGACTGAAACACACACTTCTTATCTAACATTCAAGTGCGTGTGTGTGTGTGTGTGCGTGTGCGTGTGCATGTGTGTGTATTAAAAAGTATTATATAGAGAAAATCTGATTAAATACTGAAATACAGACAGGATCAGGACATTTGAACTTCTTACAGACTCGAGCTGATGTCAGAACAGGAATTTATTCTCTGAAATGAATTAACTAAAGATACAGCAGGGTTTTAGATCAACTTCAGACACTCAGACACACAGAAACATGGAATTGTGTTCTGAAATATCATATTTCACATCTCCAGCAGGCAAGTTCTGAGTGTTTTTATTTCATTAGAGAAATGGTTTATATTTATATATTTATCTGCTGGGTTTTTCATCACAACATGCTCTAAAGACAGATTTCTAATTCTTTTATAAATAATTAACAAACAAACAAACAAAATAAATAAATAATAAAAATAAATACATTTATCTAAAAATAATATTAAATAAGATATTTTAAGGTTTTTCTCTTAATGTGGCTTATTTTATATAATAGAAGAAGAGTGTTTAAAATAATATAATCATTTGACACAGAGAGAGAGAGAGAGAGAGAGAGAGAGAGAGAGAGAGAGAGAGAGAGAGAGAGACAGAGAGAGAGAGACACAGAGAGAGAGAGAGACAGAGAGAGAGAGAGAGACAGAGAGAGAGAGAGAGAGAGACAGAGAGAGAGAGAGAGAGAGAGAGAGAGAGAGAGAGAGAGAGAGAGAGAGAGAGAGAGAGAGAGAGAGAGAAAGAGAGAGAGAGAGAGAGAGAGAGAGAGAGACAGAGAGAGAGAGAGAGAGAGAGAGAGAGAGACAGAGAGAGAGAGAGAGAGAGAGAGAGAGAGACAGAGAGAGAGAGAGAGAGAGAGAGAGAGAGAGAGAGAGAGAGAGAGAGAGAGAGAGAGGTTTGTTTGCATTTTTTTGTTTGTTTGTTTGTTGGTTAATTTTTTTTAATTAATTTTAAATCCAAATTTATGTTAGTTCCAATTTTATACAAAAAAAAAGAATTTCAGAGAAAATTCCATAAACATCTTTTTTTCTTATAAAAGAACCTTTAATTATCCAATACTCCACCGTCTGTTCTCAGAATTAATGTAGCAAGTGGATTATTTTTAATTATTCAAACTGAAGGAACCAGGATGCTTAGTGTTTAACTCCTGACAGCTTACGCTAAAAATAATTCGCATTAAACTGGGGTTTCTACTACACACTCACCAGTTCATAGAATTATAAATGAAGGCTTGGTCTTTTAAAGCTGCACTGAATAATTGAAGGTTCTTTACTTTAAAAAGAGAAATGACTTGTAATAAAAAAGCCGTGTGGTTCTACCTGGAACAGTGATGAGTTTCCCTGCAGGGTCGAGTGAAGAACCTTCAAAAGGGGTTTTCTAACAGTACAGTATATCAATTCTTATCTTAGATTAATACTGTACTTTTTATCTCTCGTGATATTTGGTGTAAATAAATAAAGCAGCATATAAGAACCCTCTGTATCACACTCCCCGTCTGTCTGGGAAATGGTTTGCTCCGTCCACACCTACATAATTTTGGTTAAACTCAGATTTGTGTGTGTGTGTGTGTGTGTGTGTGTGTGTGTGTGTGTGTGTGTGTGTGTGTGTGTGTGTGTGTGTGTGTGTGTGTGTGTGTGTGTGTGTGTGTGTGTGTGTACAGCAGCAGCTACAAAATCGAAACACATGTGAGGTTTCAGGTTGACTGTGCTGATTGTAACACACTCTCAAATCAGACTATTCACCCTCACCCTCTCCCACACACACACACAAACACACACACACACAAACACACAACAATCACGCTATTTAAAAGAACAGATTGAATGACACTAAGGTGTGGGTGTTTAACTGAAGGAGATGAAAAGATCTCACTGCACTTCTACTACTAGTGTTCTATTCAATATTCTGTCCAATGTTCTATTTAATGTTCTTTCCAAAACTCTATACACAGATTTGGGCAGAACTTTGGAAAGAACATTAAATAGAACATTGGACAGAATATTGAATATCGAATGTTTAGACCAATATTTGGTCAAATGTTCTGTTGTTGTCTGAATGTTCAGTGTTGATGTATTTTGAAAGTGTAAATACAACAGAATCAGAAGTTTAGTTTCTTTGAAATTGCAGGAAGATGTGTTTAAAGAACATGTCCTCACAAACACAGAACTGTGTGAACTGAAGGGCTCAGGAAATTGTGGGGTCCATGCACACATAGGGCTTTAGGAACACCAAGAACTAGAAAGTTAGGACTTTGAAAACATAATATTCAGATAACAAATTATTAATGTTTTAAGCATCAGGAACATAAGACATCGGTAAAATAAAGACCCCAGAAAACTGAGCACATAAAAATATAGAAACCAGGAGAAAAGGAGCTTAGAAACAATGGACCTGTGAAGTCAGAATATAAAAAAAATAGATGATTGAAACATTGGATAAAGTGTTAGGAATTCTGGACTGTGGAAAATAGAACTCTGATACTATGAAGATCTTAAAACATGAAGTTTGAAATCACATAAACAAGTCCTTGTGTACAAAGCATCCAAAACTGCAGGATCTTTATAGTGTTCTTGGAAAGAAGTTTGGGGTTATAAGGAGAGGGTGAGCTGGAAGAAGCAGTGTGATGCTCTGGTCATGTTCTGCTGTAAAACCGTGGGCTAAAACATTCATATGGATTTTTCTTTAGCACCTACCACCTACTTAAACATTGCTTCAAACCTTTTCATTGGCATTTCCTCATGCAGTGGCCTTTTTCATCAGGAAAATTCTCCCAACTCATTCATACTGCAACAAATTGTTCAGGAATGTGGGATGTCCAGCAAATCCAATCCATGAAGGCTCCACTTCACTTACAGGATGTAAGGGATCTGCTGTCAATGTTTTGGTGCCAGATACCACAGAACTCCTTCAGAGGTCTTGAGGAGTCCAGGCCTTTACATGTCAGAGCTGTTTTAGAGGCACAAAGGGGCACCTACACAGCATTAGGATGTTATTGTTGATCTGTGTAGACGCTGAGAACATGGGTCATTAGAAACATCAGAAAACATGAGAATGGAATCTTGGAAAGCCTGAACAGATGCTTTGAAGAACACAGAACTCTGGAAATACTAGATTCTAGAAATGTATCAGGAACATGGAAAAATATGGAATTGGGAAGTTTGGACATACTGTAGGATTCTTTTAGTGCTGTACATCAGAACACACAATGTGCACAGGTGGGAGTATAAATAAGAGCTGGAGAAGTTTTATTACACCAAGACCATTTGAGTGAAGGGTTAATGCCTGAAGCTGCATGCAGGCTGTAAAGATTATTTATAGTGTTGTGCATTATGAACTGAAGAGTTAGCAGCAGTAAGCTGAGACAAACTTTACAGCATCTGCAGTGTGTTTATTCCACGTCACTGAACCCGACCTGCTGAGCTAAAAGCAGAGTGGCATCTGCACTATGTCCCTCAAGTGTGTGTGTGTGTGTGTGTGTGTGTGTGTGTTATGAGCTCCACATGATCTATTAATCTCCCAGAGAGACTCAACACCGCTAATGTGTATATAACTTACATGCTAATGTGCCATACATGCTAGAATGCTAAATATGCTAGAACATACTGCCAGCCATGTTGGCAGATTTCCCAGCAAGCTTCACGTATTTATATGTAGTACAGTGCATTCTAACTAGCTAAGAATCATGGTGAGTTCTGAATGGGTCAGGTGAGTATGCAGTGTTCTGATTGGCTGAGAGCAGTCATGGGTTACGATTGGCCGAGAGACTGCAGTTTGTGTACTGTAATGTAATTATAATCTTTATTTAATATAGCACCTTTAAAAGTTACATCCTAAAACCTTTCCAGGCAGGAGTGAAAGAAGAAATAATAATAATAATAATAATAAAAATAATAATAATAATAATAATATAATAATAATAATAATAATAAAATAATAATAATAATAATTAATTAATCGATTATTTACTTACTTACTTACTTAATTAATCGATTAATTAAGTAAGTAAGTAAATACATCACAGATACATCACAAAAAAACACCTGAAATTTATCCTAAAAAGTTTTTCGAGCAGATTTGAAAAAACGAATGTCTTAGAGAGTTCCTCAGATTTGGTGGATGGGAGGAAAAAACCTTGATCACCCATGGAATGTAAACAGGTAGGAGGAACATCTAAAGAGCAGTATCAGAGGAGCGGAGATCACGCCTTGGAGTGTAGAAAGTTAAAATAATGTGTTACATAATGAGCTGTTATACCATGTAGGGGCTTAAAGTGTAGATCAGCATACGAATTTATAAATCCATCCGGAATCCAACAGGGAACCAATGAAAAGACTCCAAAGCCGGAGAGATAGAATCACCCGACCTGGTCTTGGTCAGAATCTTAGCAGCTGAATTTTGGACAACCTGTAATTTGTTTAATGTAGATTTTGAAATGCCAAACAAAAAAGATAAGATGCGCCGCAGCCTTGTGATGTTTCTGGGATGAAAATATTAGATTGTAACTGGAGAGTCGAATGTTACGTTTGTTTCAAAATTCACGCAGAGATGTTTTAGCTTTTAAATGAAACTCCAAAGGAAGTAACGCTGTATGTTCGTGTTTCGTCTCTGGCAGTCTCAGAGCAGCTACGATAACGAGGATTATGATGGAGCTCGCCGTTTGGGGAGAAAAGCTCTACACATGGGCATTGCTTCTTTCATCATCGGCATACTAATAATTATGACCTTCTGCATCGTACACTTCACTACGGTATGAGCACAAACACACACACACACACACACACACACACACACACACACACACACAGTGACATTCTTTCTGTCAGCATGTGAACATAAAGATTTCCTTTACTTTTATATGATTGTGCAAATAATTGAATGTCTTTAAATGCTGAGAGCCTGCAGGTAAAATCCTCTGTGAAATGGAAGAATTCATCTAGTTCTTTTAATGCAGGCATCTTAGGTCCTCATTCAGACTTTTGTCATATTACGACTGGACTGCTGGAACTCAGTTCTGGCAGCTCGGCGTCCAAGCGAGATTCAGCCTCTGCAACTGATCCAGAATGCAGCTGCATGTCAACGTTCCTAAAATCTCCACCACCACCACCACCCATCAGCTTTGTTCCCTCCACCGGCTTCCTGCATCTGCCTGCAACACATCGCTCCCCCAAGCCCCGAGTACACTCCAACTGGTCTCTCCATATTTAGGGTACAAAGAAGGAATACCTCAAGATGGATGCCATGCATCTAGATGGTGGAAGGAACTTCCCCTAGATTTCTGAACAGCTGAATCACTAGCAGTCTTTAAATGATGACTAAAGATCTACATTACGTCCCGATCAGACTTTTGAGACTGATGGTATTTTTAGTCCGTGACCGAGGGAACCCGTCCCCGGATGTATTTATTGATAGAGATTTGAAAGCACTTTGGTGATTCACTCTGGATAAAAGCACTTGTTCACATTCATTAGATCTGATTTGTGCTGCGCAGCTTTGCTTTGTTTACTTACTACTGCAAGCAACAAGATACCTCTTAGTTTCCCAAATGCAAAATCTGATACATAAAACAATGATGCATAAACAGTGAGAGTTTCCAGCTGACTAGGAGAGAGGGTTCTCAATAGCAACAACTTATGAGGGAAGGCAACCATGTGGAGCTCCACCCATCTTTAGAGCAGTGCTGGTTTAAACACACCTGCACATCTATCTGGCAAAATCTTCTTCATATCCTGGAGTTCTGTCCACCAAAGAAACAGAAAGTTTGGTGTTTAGTCTCAAGTCTTGCTTACAGATTTACAGTGCAGTAGAAGAATCACAAATCTAATCCAGGAGCCTCTGACCACCTTAAAACAAGCAAACAGTTCATTAATTTTAAGAATGGACTGAGCATCGGAACACACCTTCTGTTTGAGGTGGCAGTCAAGATCATGTTGTCAATGTCAGGAAGAGACTGTCGTCTCCTCTTGGAGAAGATTTGGCAACCAGAAATATTTTGGGATCTAAGATCAGTGTTGCTGTTTTACACGTTCACATTTCTAAACCTTGGAACTTGATGTCAGAATTCCACCCACTTTCTTGGTTGCATTTAATGAGACTTAAAAGGAAATAACCAAAGCATCAGGTAAAGACTCTTGACCATGCCAGAAGACACACCTAATCAGTTACTGGACACCATGGAGTCACACACACCAGCTTTTAATATCTTGATACTGTTCCAATAGCTGTTTTTGGAACCCTAAAGGTCCTATGGGTATAGGCCTTGCCCACGTGTTTTAGACTTGATAGGTAACACCATGATACTGGTAGTGATTCATCAGTTTTTAAAGGTCTGCTGCATTATAAGTGCTCTTCTACATCTCCAGACACCTAAGGTCATGTTAGTCTCACCTACAGTTTCCTTTTGGAGTCTAACAACCAGGTGGAGAAATAAATCAGAACTTGATAATGATTTGCACAGTAACTGTGAGCAACAGGATGTAGAATTTCTTTACTGGGTCCAGTATGTTTCACTCATCCACCAGACCAACCATTGCAGTGTGTTCTTCATTATCTGCCTCTCTTGGATTTAGAGTGGAGATGAGATTCCAATAGAGGATGGCAATTTTGAAGGCAGTGAAAAGGTCTGGGCATAAATCTACATCCACAAACATCTAAAGAGGGCTATAATGAGACCACCCCTGCAGAGAGACCACCTCTATATAAAGAGGAGGCTTTTTACTGTCATGTGTACATTACAGCACACTAAAATTCCTTCTTCACGTATCTCAGTGATGTTAGGAAGCTGGAGTCAGAGCACAGATTCAGACACGATACAGCGCCCCTGGAGCACTGAGGGTTCAGGGCCCAAGAGAGGCAGTTTGGCGATACTGGTGCTTGAACCCCTGACCTCCGAGCAGTAACCCAGAGCCTTAACCACTGAGATCCCACTTCCTCCAGAGAGACCACCACTTTAGACAATCTAAGAGTCCCTTAGTTACACTCTAATTACCAACACTAAACATCTTAGTCTCTCTCTACCTTGTGCTTTGGCTTCCACCATTTCCTCGTTCCTTCTGCAGCTTTGTTGAACACAGCATTGTTCATTTAGTTGCTTTGTTGACTCTAGTAACATCCAAAGTTTATTAATTCTTGCTGACTTTTGCTAATCAATATCCACCCTTCCTAGCTAAGCTCCTTCTCCTCTTCTGTAAGCACTTAACCCTGGTCAGGGATGATCATGGTCCAGATCCAAAGCCTGTCCCAGGAACAGTGGGTACAAAGTGAGAATTTCAATGCAGGGAATAATCAGTTCATCTGCTGAGAAGTGGATGGAAACCAGAGAACCCTGAGAAAACCTGCAAGTGAATCAGCGACCCTGGAGCAATCATCACTACCCTGCAGTGTCGCTGTTTAGCTCTAATAAGGACCTTGATGCCTTAAACTGATTCAGTAAAATCTGTAAAAGATCTGAAAAAGCCTCTAAAATCAGTAAAAATGTTCATGTTTTTTTTTTCAGCACACTATCTGAGCGTGCAGAGGAAAATCACTAGAAATAGATTCAGCATGAAGTTCGTCGTGACCTCTGATGGACTCGCAGGAGAAAGCGAGATGTGGCTCAGAGGCGCCCCCTGCAGCTCTGTACAGTGTTTATGGCTAATCTGTACACTTGTATATTCTAACGCAGTTCTAAACTCCAGAAAGTGTAAATTCTGGTCCAGAAGCGTGAGTGGGAAAACCAGATGTTTATTTTATATGTGTTTCTCATGTTATAGAGCCTGTTTTCATGCTAGTACACATCGTTAACTTCAGTTTACTGGCAACAACAGGATTAATTTACACTTGAAGACATTTATGGATAACATTTTTGAAATTTCAGATTTGTTTAAAGGAACCTTTTGGTAAATAAATAAAATGTACAGAGTTTCACATTTATGCTTAACGTAGCCGATTAGCAGAGACGCGTCATGTCTAGCTGACATTTTGCCGGTTTACACTGAAGCTATGATGCTAATGTAGCACTAACAACTGATGGAAGGCTGTCTCAGA
>NC_060900.1:573100-585600 GCF_014805685.1 Silurus meridionalis | reverse complement strand
TCTCTCTCTCTCTCTCTCTCTCTCTCTCTCTCTCTCTATTTATCTCGCACAGTCACAATAATTTCACAGGAATTGTGGATCTTCCTGAAGGAGAACATCAGTATAAGTATTATGTAGATGGACACTGGACTTTAGATCCTACGAAGGTAAATACATTTCACAAAATACCAGGAGAAAAACATTTAACTACATATACAGTATATATATAATTGTATTTTTCTTATCAGCCCGTCATCACAACTAAATCCGGCATCGTCAACAATGTAGTTCTGATTCGCAAGTCGGACTTCGAGGTTTTCGAAACCCTGAAGAACGACTCTGAGATCTGCACAGATGTGTCAGGTACGTCCCTCTACCTGCCCACAATTCAGTATAATATTCTGATATGCCTGTGACTCTGTGTGCATGTGTGTGTGTGTGTGTGTGTGTGTGTGTGTGTGTGTGTGTGTGTGTTGTTCAGACATCTCCGGATCTCCTCCTGGACCGTACCATCAGGACTCATACTCAGTTACAGCAGAGGAGCGACTTCGTTCTCCCCCCATCCTGCCTCCTCACCTCCTGCAGGTTCTGCTTAATAAAGACACAGGTGTCTCGGTCAGTAACAAACACCTTACCATCCAAACACCACACTGTCCAAACACCACACTGCCCAAAAACCTTGCAGCACAAAAACCTCTGTCTGAACACCACACTGTCCAAACACCACATGGCCCAAACACCTCTGTCCAAATACCACACTGTCCAAACACCCTACCATCCAAACACCTCACCACCCAAACACCTCACTGTCCAAACACCACGCTGCCCAAACACCTCACTATCCAAACACATCACTGTCCAAACACCACCCTGCCCAAAGACCTCACTATCCAAACACATCACTGCCCAAACACCTCTGTCCATACACCACACTGCCCAAACACAACACAACCCAAACACCTCTGTCCAAACACCACACTTTCCAAACACCTTACCATCCAAACACCACACTGTCCAAACACCTCACAGCACAAAAACCTCTGTCTGAACACCACACTGTCCAAACACCACACTGCCAAAACACCTCACTGTCCAAACACCACACTGCCCAAACACCTCACAGCCCAAACACCTGTGTCCAAACACCATGCAGCAGAGCCTCCATGTTACAGAACCTCCCAGAAACACAGTTTTAACCATTTGTATTGTGTGTGTGTGTGTGTGTGTGTGTGTGTGTGTGTGTGTAGTGTGATCCTGCTCTACTTCCTGAACCCAATCATGTGATGCTCAATCACCTGTACGCTCTCTCTATTAAGGTATGCTAATGCTAATCATATTAACACTGTTTTTACGGACTAGCACGCTAATATCAATAAATAAAATACATTAGCGAACAAAAATATTGCCAAACATGCAGATTAGCATGAGTCGGCTGATTAGCGGTTAGAATGTAAGGTTAGCTATAAACAGTTTTAAGATTTGAAGCTAACTGTGTGTTTCCACAGGATGGCGTGATGGTGCTCAGCGCAACGCATCGCTACAAGAAGAAATATGTCACTACGCTGCTGTACAAACCCATTTGAGCTTCATCACACTCACATTTCACACGTCATCAACACTATACACACACGCGCACACAAGAAAGAACCTCAGCGCTATAATGCCAAAGTTCAGACACAAAACCATACTGTGTTTGCTATAAATGCTACATTCCTGGGTTAGCCTGATTAGCATTTTGTGTGGATGTTTATATTTGAAGATTTTTCCAGCACTGATTTATTTCTTTCTGAAATTTGTTTTCTTGAAATATTTTATGAAATGTTCGTTAGCGAACAGTGAAATTTTGTACTGAACGACTGATATGTCCTGTTTAGTAAATAAAGAAATTGTTGGGGGGAAAAATGGTATTTATTTCAACAAGACACACCCACTGTGGGCATGTCCCAAACCAGATATATATCCACTATATTGGCCGCATAAACACCACGAGAGAGGGCGTGTCCCAAACCACTTTTCATTCACACAAATGAACACAGCTTTCAGAGTTGGTGCTTTATTCTACATTCTACACAGTGTTTAATAAAACAGTTATTGTGTTTACTTGGAGACAGAAGAGGTGTGGTGTTGAGTTGGTGGAGACAATGTGGTGTGGTGTTTAGTTGATGGAGACGGTGTGGTGTTTAGTTGTTGGAGACGATGTGGTGTTTAGTTGTTGGAGACGATGTGGTGTTTAGTTGATGGAGACGATGTGGTGTTAAGTTGTTGGAGACGATGTGGTGTTTAGTTGTTGGAGACGATGTGGTGTTTAGTTAATGGAGACGATGTGGTGTTTAGTTGTTGGAGACGATGTGGTGTTTAGTTGTTGGAGACGATGTGGTGTTAAGTTGTTGGAGACGATGTGGTGTTTAGTTGTTGGAGACGGTGTGGTGTTGAGTTGATGGAGACGATGTGGTGTTTAGTTGTTGGAGACGATGTGGTGTTTAGTTGATGGAGACGATGTGGTGTTAAGTTGTTGGAGACGATGTGGTGTTAAGTTGTTGGAGACGATGTGGTGTTTAGTTGATGGAGACGATGTGGTGTTTAGTTGTTGGAGACGATGTGGTGTTTAGTTGTTGGAGACGATGTGGTGTTAAGTTGTTGGAGACGATGTGGTGTTTAGTTGTTGGAGACGGTGTGGTGTTGAGTTGATGGAGACGATGTGGTGTTGAGTTGTTGGAGACGGCGTCAGTGTGGTGTTTAGTCCCTGGGTTGGGCGTCTCTCAGTTCTTGCACGCTCCTGCCGGGGGGGTTTTGTTGTCAGGGTTGTATGCATGATGATGCTGAGCGAAGCAGTTTGCGGCGACTCGGTCACAGTCACACACTGCAGCCTGGCATTTATCATTGGAGGCTTTGAACACACACACACACACACACACACACACACACACACACATTGTGAAAATAGTAATTGTGTGTGTGTGTGTGTGTGTGTGTGTGTGTGTGTGTGTGTGAGAGAGAGAGAGATAGAGCTGCTTACCTGAGCAGGTGATGATTTTATCAGAGCAGTTGTATTTGTACACTTTGACATATGGCAGGTCGACTATACTCGGACATTCTGGAAGTTTCCTAGCTGTCTCATAGCACTTATCATGCACCATACAACACCTAAAAACATCAACACGAAAAGAACACGAGCGGACTGGCCATGTAGCTAACTGATACAATAGCAGAATAATCAGAAACAGCCATGTGAGAGGAGTTTAGAGGCCTACAGGTAGAAGGTAGCTAGCTCAGGCAAGGAATTAACCATGGTTACTATAGTAACGATGTGGGGGTTCAATACATACTGATCAATTTGGTCTATGGGCGAGCCAGATCCAGAAAACCCACAGTAACATCCATAATTGTTGTAAATTAATGGATTTACACCCGGCTGCATGCAAGTGATCATGTTTCCGAACTGCCACAGAGCTCGAGGTGGAGTCTCAGCACACGCCACGCTCACTGCAGAGAGGAACAAATACACATCACACCCATGTAACATCACGTAACTTCTGTCCTGGAAATGTCCAAACAAATCACAGCTTTTCCCCTGAGCGTTAAAAAGTGCTGACACTGAAGATTCCTTCCATACACATTACATAAACATCTCCTTACCTTCCATAGAACGAGCGGTTGCTACGGAAACGATAACGTATCAATGTGAGGGGACAATATAACCCTGTATCACTGCCAGAGCAGCTGTTACAGAGAATTAATCACCGCCGTCGGACCAATCAGGATCCAGGATTCAGCAGTGCTCTGGTGTAATAAGTCTGTAATAAAGAGAAAGGGTCCGGAGACTCACCGGTGGTCCACAGCACAATCCAGAAAAGATGCATGATTCAGAACGAGTGAGAAAAATTCTGATGGAAAGCTTTGAAAAAAGCGAGGGATGAGGAGGAGGAGTGAGAAAAGTCCAGATGAAACAACAGAAAATGCTGATATGGGGAAAAAATGTAATCCTGGCCCAAGGACTGGCTTTTAATATCACCTGCATGCAGTGTGTGTGGTACACGTCCTTCTTATCTACTTTTATTACTTTTTCTTTAACAAATTACTGAATCTAAACCATAATTCTGACTTTTTCTATTTACATTGTTACTTACAGATGAGAATTCTTGGAATAAATAACTTTATAATATAATAACAAGTTATAAGATAGTGCTTTTATTTTAATTAAAGCTTTTTCACCCAAAAAGAAAAAAACACCAGAGAAATTGTACTTATTTGTATTTTGTTGTAGATGATTCACATCAGGTCACATTTTCTTCCTATTTATTTATTTGATATAAAACCAAATATGATTAAATCTGAATATAAAAGAACCTCATATAAACAACCTCACACTCTAGAAATAACAGCCAGAATAACGTAATAACAGAATAACAGTGTGAGGAACTGTGTGAAGAACAGTGTGAGGAACAGTGTGAGGAACTGTGTGAGAAACTTTGTGAAGAACAGTGTGAGGAACAGTGTGGGGAACTGTGTAAGAAACTTTGTGAAGAACAGTGTGAGAAACAGTGTTAGAAGAGAACTGTGTGAGGAACTGTGTGAAGAACAGTGTGTGAAACAGTGTGGGGAACTGTGTAAGGAACTGTGTGAAGAACAGTGTAAGGAACTGTGTGAGGAACTGTCTGAAGAACAGTGTGTGAAACAGTGTGAGAAACTGTGTAAGGAACTGTGTGAAGAACAGTGTGTGAAACAGTGTTAGAAGAGAACTGTGTGAGGAGCTGTGTGAAGAGCAGTGTGTGAAACAGTGTGAGGAACTGTGTGAGGAACTGTCTGAAGAACAGTGTGTGAAACAGTGTGTAAAATAGTATGAGGATGAGTGTAAAGTAGTGTGAGGAACAGTGTTAGCAACCGTGTGAGGAATATTGTGGGGACGCAGTGTGAAGTAACTCTATACAGTTTCTGTTACAGTAAAACACTAAACAATAGATAACAGTGAAGAACAGTTGCAGTGCAGTGACACACTCCAGTGCTCAGATCTGAGCGTTTAAACTCGAGCGCCTGCACGATTCATGCATCTCGCTGAAGCTCACACACGTCTTCAAACAAAGCTGTGAACATCAACTTCACTGAAACAAACGAAAGATCATTTACTGATTTGACACTGAAGCACCACCAGACTTTTTCTCCTGGTTTAAGGGTTTTATTTTTCAGCATTAAAAAGATTCACAAACGAGTGTAAAATAGCAGCAACTTCTTCAGAAAAAACTGCAGTGGATGTGAAGATCATTTCTTAATTGTAAACCAGAGCAGATCTTTCAGGTTCACTTTGATCACAGAATGTTAGACGTCCTCACGTGGAAAGTGTGAGATGAGACATGTTTATCTCCAGAATTATTTATTATATTATAGAGTTATATATTATATTATAGCAGGACATTCCAATAAAGTATCAATAAGTGTGTGTGTGTGTGTGTGTGTGTGTGTGTGTGTGTGTGTCTGAGTGTGTGTCTGAGTGTGTGTCTGAGTGTGTGTGTGTACTATGCAGGTCGCTCACATATATATTTAAAAGCTAAAGTACAGTCAGCATCGTTCCACAGCCGGTGCGTCAGTAGAATAGGAGAATTTGGGTTTTTTGCATGAACTTGGCCGCAGTCTTCTCCGTTCACAGGCACATCCCAATCATCTGGTTGTCCTTCATCCCAGAATCTACACACAGTCAGGATTTAAAGTAATATGAGGTGGTATCAAAATGTTTGGAGATGAATGGTGTAACTGGTGATGTTCTGAGCATGTGCATTCAGACGTCTGTGATTTCATCAACAAAGAGCAAACGTGAAATTCTGGGTGAAACTGGCAAATCTGCCACAGAGACGTTTGACATACGACGAAATGACGACAAGTAGTTCAAGGTGTTTTGAGCGGCACGTGCGCTTCAAGAGCGGAAGAACATCACTGGAAGACGACGAGAGATCAGGAAGACCTTTAACGAGCTCAACCCCCACAAAATAGTAAAACTGTTTGTTAATTCGTGTGTGATGATCGTCAGAGAACAATCCAACAATCTCACTTCCATACACACTACTCTCCAAATTTTTTATAAACTTCACCCTCTTCCTGAAGATGAAGATCCAGCTCGGGGTTTTGACACCGCTGCGGAGATCCAGTGAAAAAGAAGACTTCCAGGACACGTTTTAGAAGAACACTGGGGGCGCTATATTACTGTGTACGGGGTCTATTTTTTAGGTGATCATGCAGAACGAATCTCCAAACTTTTTGATACCAACTCGTAGTTCCGGTATTTGATGTTACGTTTGAGGACTTACTGCTCAGTGGACTTATAGTCGGTTCCATCGACCCAGCTCCAGGTTCCTTCTCCCTCTCTTTCAATCAGACCTATCCAATAAGCAAAACTTTGTAAAGTCAGCTGAGAGATGTACTCCTGAAAAAATATAGAAAGAGATAATCCTATTATTTTATTATTATTATTATCATCCTGTATTTTCTCTTCAGTTAGAAGTTAGTGTTTAGGACGTTACCATCTCCTCACGGTTGTTCACCACCAGTAGATGACCTTTTTGCTGGATGCAGTCCTTCTCTGCATTGTGCCAGTTGAGCCTCTTAGTAGACATGTAATAGCACTTATTTTTGTAAAAGACCCAGTCGCTCTCACAGGAACCTGCACAAGATGATTATTCAAACCTCTGAGGTGATAAGACAGACGAAGAGAACGAGTAACCACATGACTGACTTCCACCGACTCACCTCTCTCCGGTATCAGGACTGAAGGAGCATGAAATGGATCATGACCTGCAAAAGAGAAGATGGTGAGGAAAACACTCGCATGCTATCAAAAGTTCAGCAAAGTTTCATTTTCTGTTAAGGTTTTATGTGTAATATATGAAATCTATCTTTATGTTTAAATAGTTAGCATTAGCTATGTAAAGCTAATAGTGTTTTTCGTTGGAACACATAAAATGGACATGCTCTGAGAAAGGGAGGGGCTAACTCTCCATCCCTCTATCAATCACAGCAACACCAGCCAATCGTGAGCATCGGTGAGCTGATGAATGCAGAAGAGGGCAGATAGTGTGTGATGTCACCACCCTGACGCTGTATGAGATGCAGAAAATTGGGGAATAACAGTAGAACGTAACAGTGGGACGTGATGATCTTTTTCACCTGTCTGAGCAGATTTGATCTCAGTGTTGACCGTCTGCAGCGAGAACAAAATGTCCGACACCTGCTGGTTCACCTGAGAGACTTTTACAGATATGAATATCAATCAAAAATCATTCAACAGCTTCATTTTTACAGTAACAAATCCCTGAGACAAAAGTGATTAAAGCATTTCATGAGATTTTTTTCAACTCGTCTGAAAACTTTTAGCTCATTAGTTTTGTGATGTACTTCTGATTCCCACTGAGAGCGTCAGCAGGAGCACGAAGAGCGTCAGGAAGCCGAACATCAAGTAAAAACGCCGGGTCTGTCGGTCTGAAACAGATTATTAAAGAAATAATAAAACACAACTGGCTAATTTCTGTCACTCTAAAGAAAGATCTGATTGAAACAATCGCATAGAAACACCGTTCTAACTTTCACTATGATTAGCATAAAGCAACAGATTAGCATGACATGTGCTTTTTTATTAAGATTAGCATTTGTGTGATTTGATTAAGATTCTGGTTATAAAAAAAACAGTGTGTTACATTAAATATTGTTAGCTAAATAAAATAAACTAAACCTTAACAGCTTTGTAAACGCACTCCTGCGCTGTTAGCTAACTGGTATTCCTGCAGCGATTGCGCTAGTTCATTAGCTAGCTCTGATAGCACTCTACTCACTGTTACTTAGCTATAAACTATTCTTTTTGTTCACCAGTATTTCACGCACATTATTCTGTTGTGATGAATTCTTATATTAGTATTATATAAACACAAGCTTCTAACATGCAGGTTTGTCAACTGGCTGATGGAAGAAACCTGAAAGACGTGTGTGTAGGTGGGAAATGAAGTTGTAACTCACTCTGTGTGAACAAAGGAGCGTCATTAGAATATCTCTCAGTGCTTTCTGTTTCTGACGAGGTGAAGCGATCGTACTGCTGCGACTCCATTCCTGTACTGAAAGAAGAAATACACACACACACACACACACACACACACACACACACATCAGATTTTAATATAACAACTTAATAAACAGTGTGTGTGTGTGTGTGTGTGTGTGTGTGTGTGTGTGTGTAATCTTACATCAGAGAAGTGGTTAATGATTGCATGTTGTACATTTTTATCCCTTTATAGTCACATGTAATGCTCATCAAATAAGTTTGTCGTTTGTTTATATTTTAGTTATAATAAGGTAATAATATAAAAATAACGCAGAATATCGTCATCAGGAAACTCCTCTGTCCCACAGACATCACAGTTAAAACACTGATACTGGAAACTTTTTTCGTAAACGTGTTTTACCTTAAAGAGAGCGTGAGCTGCACACTTCCCTGTGAAAGAGCTGTTGCTATGGAGACGTTAACGTTTTAGAACGATAATAATGTTTAATTTAATATCGACCTGCACTACTGTCAGATCTGCTGTTACAGAGAATTAATCAACACCTCCTGACCAATCAGGAGCCAGAGCTCATCAGAGTGATATTATTATCATTATTAACAATAATAATAATAATAATAATAATAATAATAATAATAATGATGATGATGATGATGATGGTGATAATAATAAAAAGTATTATTATTATTATTATTGTTGTTGTTGTTGTTATGATATACTATTTGAATATTTAGGGGTACATTTACAGAAATCATTTTTGAGTAAGTTTGAGTAAGTAGTTTTATACATAACAATAATAATAATAATAATAATAATAATAATAATAATAATATAACAAAATAATATCAATTATAAAAGTGTTGTAGTCGTCAGTGTTGTTGTAAAAGAAAGAAATGGTGAGGGAATGTGAAACCGTCACCAGCTCACCACGGGAGAAGTGTCTCTGAGCTTCTTCACCTTCAGTATTCAGCAGGAGGACGCTCTGCACAAATCACAGCGTGTTTACGACCTGAAGGTCAGGACCAGGACTGAACATGGAGCTTCAGTGTGGAGAGATCAGGAACGTTGATTATTAACCTGTAGATCAACACAGAATGCAGAAAACAAGTGATTCAGATCATCATCTGATCTTCTGTCCAAAAAAACCCATGTTATTCCAGGATTCAGTTCTGTGTTTAGGTTTTATAGGAATAAAACTTAAAAGTAGAGGGTGAAGGAAACGTGTGTATGAGTTTAAATGATATTTCACCATCATACAAAGTGGGTTAATACAAGATATACAGTCCTGTCTGTCTCTCTGTGTCCTGTCTCTCTGTCCTCCCTATCCTGTCTGTCTCTCTGTGTCCTGTCTGTCTATCTGTGTCCTGTCTCTCTGTCCTCCCTATCCTGTCTGTCTCTCTGTGTCCTGTCTCTCTGTCCTCCCTATCCTGTCTGTCTCTCTGTGTCCTGTCTGTCTCTCTCTGTCCTCCTTATCCTGTCTGTCTCTATGTGTCCTGTCTCTCTGTCCCCCTATCCTGTCTGTCTCTCTGTGTCCTGTCTGTCTCTCTCTGTCCTGTCTCTCTGTCCTACCTATCCTGTCTGTCTCTATGTGTCCTGTCTGTCTCTCTCTGTCCTGTCCCTCTGTCCTCCCTATCCTGTCTGTCTCTCTCTGTGTCCTGTCTCTCTGTCCTCCCTATCCTGTCTGTCTCTATGTGTCCTGTCTGTTTCTCTCTGTCCTGTCTCTCTGTCCTCCCTATCCTGTCTGTCTCTATGTGTCCTGTCTGTTTCTCTCTGTGTCCTGTCTCTCTGTCCTCCCTATCCTGTCTGTCTCTATGTGTCCTGTCTGTTTCTCTCTGTGTCCTGTCTCTCTATGTCCTGTCTCCATATCCTGTCTGTCTCTCTGTGCTCTGTGTCTCTTTAATTAAAGAGAAATATTAATAAATATAGTCACGTCTGTTTTTTCTCTCAACAACAAATAAATCAGGCACATATTAAAAAGCAATCTTTTATTTGTTTGTTTGTTGTATTTCCCACAAGCAATTAGAAAAGACCCGCTTTTCATTGGTCAGCACTCAACAATCTTTGCGCTTGCGTAAGAATTTATCCAATCGATGAGCAGCTCTCGGACTTATGTAGCCAATCACAGCGAGGGGCACGGCGTCTTGTCGAAAAACGGGTAGGTTCCGCACATGTGATAAAGCACACCGCGTTTATTAAAACACTTCCGTTTTCCGGTGTGTCAGTGGAAAAGCAAAATGGCGGCGTTTGGACGTTTCTCTCAGACTCTGCTGCGCTCTGTTTCTGGGGCTCAGACTCGGCAGCTCTCCGCAGCGGCGACTCACGGAGAGCAGGGAGGTAAATAAATAAACAACCTTTTCGTTTATCTAAAGAAGTTATTCTTTTAATAAGTGACCAATTTAATAAAGTCGTGTCTGTGCGCTGCTCTGTAGGAAGTGACCTTGTTGGAGCTAATGCTAATGCTAATGTTAGCTGACTGTGGTCTTTATGTGTAATTCGACACGCGACCAATTATTTGCTTATTTTTTGTACATTTTAGAGAAAATCTGTCTTATTGTGGCTTTTTTAGTAAATAGTTTATATCTAGTTTGTTGGACTGTTAAATGCGCGTGCGCAGCTAATTTAGTTATCTCTTATTTCTTTGGTTAAACATGTTAGAATTTACACCAATTAAAGACAAAATTGCTATAAATTCTAATGATTGACTCTTCATATACTTTTCCCATCTTTTTCTCTCTCTCTCTCTCTGTCTCTCTCTGTGTGTGTGTGTGTGTGTGTGTGTGTGTGTGTGTGTGTATATATAGATTATATATAACAAATTAGCTTTGTAAGTGATTAACTGTTGTAAATAAAGAAAGGGAAGTATTCTGAGAGGTGATGTGGGTCACATTGACGCTGATATTCTCGTGATGTTTTCTCCAGGGAAGACCTGGAAGCTGCTGACCTTCCTGGTGGCTCTGCCGGGAGTCGGTGTGTGTATGATGAACACTTTTCTTAAGGCTCAGCACCACAGCCACGATCATCCAGAGTTCATCCCCTACACACATCTCCGCATCCGCAGCAAGGTGACCTTCTCAAACACAAGCGTCTGTATAACACACGAGTGTTTTCCAGAAATAGAACATGAAGCCACCAGGTCCTGACACCAGCTCTGGAATTCTGCACTGTGATTGGTCAGAAGATCACAGCAGCTCTGCAGTAGTGCTGGTTTGATATGTTAATGTTTTTATTGTTCCTTTGTATCTTGAGCTGAGCAGGGGACGGTTGAGGGCCTTGCTCAAGGGCCCAGCAGTGGCAGCTTGGTCGTGGTGGGATTAGAACCTGTGATTTTCCAATGCCTTGACCACTGATCTCGCACCTCCATATTCTGTATTGTTCTACATTGAAAGCTGTGCTAGCTCTCCCTCCTGGTTATTTGTCCACTGTAACGAGTTTATTTCTGATGTTCTTGCTCCACAGCGTTTCCCATGGGGTGACGGAAACAAGACCCTTTTCCACAACTCCCACCTCAACGCTCTTCCTGATGGATACGAGGATCACAAGTAAAGGACTCTCAGTTTCCTGTCATGCCGGACCAGAGGGGCCTTTCCTCCCCCCCCTCTCTTAACTCCTGGACCACGCTCCATCACGTCAGTTTACAGACCCACACGTTTGACCTCTCTCTCTCTCTCTCTCTCGCTCTCTCTCTCTCTCTCTCATGAGCACAGTCCCTCACGCCTGGACCAGTCTGTGAACTTCAATAAAATCTAGAGATATCTCACTTAGAAAAGGCTCTCCTGCTGTGTGGTTTTTTGTGTTTGTATAAGTTTGTGTATAAAATGCAGCAGTGTTGTTATGACTTTACACAACAATGTTCCGGGTTTGTCCCTGCCATGTGTGTGTCTTATTTACAATTTCTGTGGCGCGTGTGTCTACTCGACTCAATCCGTACCGGAAACACGAGCTGCACTGCGCTGACGCACTTCCTGCCTGAAGCACGTTAAAACAGGTGACCGCGGTTTCGGGTATTTATTGTACTGGACTAGTTAACTACTGAATCCGTACCGTACTCAAGTGTTTCTCATGATATAAACACACCGTTCCGGTACGGCGCAAGTAGCTGCGCGCGCGTGCGTACTATTATTCTATAGTGAAAAGGTGCGCATGCGCAGGAAGCCCCCGGTTTCTCGCGCTGTGTAGCAGAGGCGTGAGGCGGATTGGGCGCGCGCACGCACACATGCACGCGCGCGCTCACATGACACGTTCTTGTGACCAACATTCCTGACTATCAGGAAGATTTCTCGGTTTAAAGTGACGAACAGCGACAGGGAAGGAACTGTGAAGTTCTGGTGGAGAAAAGGTTTTTATCTGACGCTAAACTCTGGATTTTAATGACATGGTAGAGAAGCTCTGGTACCATTCAGCATTAACACGTAAGTTTCATATCAGCTGATTTTAACACCAGAAAACTTTATTATTACACTTTTAAATTAAAAGCTGAAATATCTC
>NC_060900.1:558100-560600 GCF_014805685.1 Silurus meridionalis | reverse complement strand
AAAACATCTAAACTTACCCTCTGCAGCAGAGGTAGCTCTTGGTCTTCCTTTGCTGAGAAAGTCCTCATCAGAGCCTGTTTCATCATAGTGTCTGGTGGTTTTGGAGACTGCACTTAGGAACACATTTAAAATTTCGGGTTTCACTGACCTTCATTTTTAAAAGTACTGATTAATTGTTTCTTTTTCCTGAACTGAGTTTTTTTAGGGTTCCTAATAAGGTTCCTAGGGTTCAACTTGGTTAATCTGATGAGAGAAAGCCATGAGTTTGGCAAGCTGGCATTAAAGCTAAATGGAGCTACTTTGGACAATCTAAAATATAAAACATCATCTTTAACACGTTTTTGTTTACTACATAATTCCATATGTGTTCTTCTATAGGTTGAACTCTTCAATTTTAATGTACAATGTTAAAAATAATACAAATAAAGAAAAAAACAGTGAAGGAGGTGTTTCCAAACTATGATCTGTTTATATACAGTGTATATATTTATATATTAGGGCTGTCAAAATGAATAATTGAACATAAATGAACTTTTAACGGCACTAATTTGATTAATTTTGTTTAATGCAGTGCGCATTTTGTTTGAGCATTTGTATTATACATAAACAAATAAATATAAAAGAGGCAAAATTAAAACCTTCAGCAAAGCACACATTTATTTACAACGTCGTTTCTTCACTCAGATATTTAAAAAAATAAACTCCACCTAAAAATAATTGTTTTATCAGTAAACATTTGTTTTACTGATGCGCCAAATCTCAAATCAGCACCAAAATCCATCATGATGCACAAATCCGGCAATTAAAACCGTCCGTGTAGAAACATAAAAGTAACAAAAGTAACATTGGGTGTCCTGATGATTTATGTGATTTAAAACACCATCATTACTTTTAAACACTTACAAATGTATTTTTAAGATCTTTCTGTGATCTGAAAATATAAACAGGTTTGTCTGCTTGAGAAACTGGTTCAGTGTAGAGAAGTGATGAAGAACCTGTGGCTTTTCTGTGCTCTTTTTTCCATGTGTTTAATAGACATGAACAAGTTCTTTGAAAAGCATTAATGACCTTTAAAACATGTCTAGTCTTCATGCTCTATGTTGAGTTTATATATATATATATATATATAAAATTACATTTAGTAACTAATTTTCAGCACCACCTACTGGTCATCATTGTATCATACTGGTCATCATTAGTAATGGACAGAAGTAAACACCACCTGTTAGGATGTGTTGTAGAAGGTCCTGGTGGAGGGAAGATGCTGTTTTTCCACGTTTTTATAGATATGAGTTTTGTCAGCAGGCTCACTATTGCCTTCTACTTAACATTTAAACCAGAGAAGTTATTGTTTATGTAGTGTTATATAGCTGGAATATTTTAAAGGTGTGTGTGTGTGTGTGTGTGTGTGTGTGTGTGTGTGTGTGTGTGTGTGTGTGTGTGTAAGAGAGAGAGAGAGAGAGAGAGAGAGAGATATCCTCATTTATATATCACTTTAAGGGTCGCAGTTAGACTCTGCACTCTGGCCTGAACTGGGAATGGAGGGAGACGGGGGCAAAGTTCAGCCTGACACATACAGAGAAAGAGACAGAGGGAGAGAGAGAGAGAGAGAGAGAGAGAGAGAGAGAGAGAAAGAGTGAGGGAGGAGGGGGAGAGCAAAGCGAGAAAAATTACCTTCAAAAGCAAAACAACAGCCAGCAGAAGTGAAGACGAGAGAAGACTGGAAAAGTGGACAGGATTCTTTACTGGACACTTTAAAACGGATAAAAAGAGCGTACGGAGACACAGGTGAACGTGTGTGTGTGTGTGTGTGTGTGTGTGTGTGTGTGTGTGTGTGTGTGTGTGCGTGTGTTTTACACCTTCTGTGACCTTGGGTGTGAGGAAGGAGCTGTATTAATGATTATCATATTCACCTGTAAATACATTCACACACACACACACACACACACACACACACACACACACACATAGGCAGTTGTGTGTGTGTGTGTGTGTGTCTCATGGTTTTACTTCTTTCCTATCATTATTGTGTGTGTGTGTGTGTGTGTGTGTGTGTGTGTGTGTGTTTTATTAATGGTGTGTTTATTCAGCGACACGGACATTGTTCCTGACCCACATTTTGTCTGTGTGTGTGTGTGTGAGTGTGTGTGTGTGTGTGTGTGTGTGTGTGTGTGTGTGTGTGTGTGTGTGTGTGAGATCTAAATACCTGGTAGTTTAGTGCATGACTGTTTGCTACCTCATATACATATTAAGGGTGTGTGTGTGTGTGTGTGTGTGTGTGTGTGTGTGTGTGTGTGTGTGTGTGTGTGTGTGTGTGTGCGTGTGTATGTGTATGTGTGTGTGGGATGTGTAAATGTGTGTGTAACTGGACTAAAACAGATCTCCTCAGTTCTCCAGATCCTGCAGAACCTACACGAGTGCCTTAAATATCAGTAGAGCAGAACTATGACCCAAAATCAGACTGAAATACATCAAACTGGTGCTGAAAACCCAGTAACTT
>NC_060900.1:533100-548100 GCF_014805685.1 Silurus meridionalis | reverse complement strand
TGATGACAAACAAACTTCTAAAATATTCTTGTCTATAATACAATCTTTTAAAAACTATAATCAGAGAAAAAAAAAGGTTTGTTTCAGTCTGACAGAATTTTAGAAACAGTTTAGTGTTTTTTATCCCCAAATCCACAATCTGATCTACTGTAAGGCATTAAACGGTCTGTAATCTCACGTCTGATCCTCACGTGACCCTGAAAACATCTCACAAACTCTTCATCTATAATCTGAACGACTTTAAAAAAAATAAAAGAGTGTTGGGAGTGTAAGATTCTGTTTGTTTGTTATTTTTGCTGGGATTTTTTTGGGGGAGTTTTTTCGGTTCAGTCCTGATACAGGCTTCATCATCATCATCATCATCATCATCATCATCATCATCAAAAACTGTAAAGCAAAATAAAATAAAATAGGAACTTATATAAAAAGACGTTTCCAGTTGAACACATTGTAGTGAAATCAGTAACACAAACATAACCAGCTTTTCTACTGGACGAAACCTGACTCGCCGTCTCATCGGCGTCACAGCAACCAAACATCACCAGGATGTGTGTGTGTGTGTGTGTGTGTGTGTGTGGGCAGGTTGTATATAAAATAAAACACTTTAACTTGGCTCGGTTAAGCCTCGCTCAGTCACATGAGAACTCGACATCAGGGGCAAAAAAACGTGAAATCGAGCACTTAATAAATCATCTGTATGATTTCAGATTATAATCTCACTCAGATGCTCAACACACACTGACAATCATTTACACAATATATCAAAATATTCACTTATTATTATTATTGTTATCATCATCATGGACCACACACAAGGAATAGAAACGCATTTCGGAGCAGTCTGTTAAAAAAAAAAAAAATACAAGAAATAATTTTTTTGGACTCATTTTTCAAAAGAAATTGTGAAATATAACAGTTACTCATCCGCACTACAGGAGAGGAACAAAAAAACATGAGCACAATAACAAACTTAGAAGAAGAATAGCAAAAACAACCCACAGTCGGTGAGCCAATCAGAATGCAGAGGGCGGAGCCAACATCTAGTTTAAGATTAATAAAATAAAGCTCCGGTTCTGTATGTTCGTGTTTACATCATTAAACTCAATTCAAATCATAATCATTTTTATGCTTAATTTCATTTCGTATTCAGTATCAGTTTAATTTATAATAATTCTGATGTCCTGCCCTCATTATTATTATTATTATAATCAGGTTTTGTAAAATATCTGTGTGTTGTTTATCTCTTCCGCTTCTGTAACCGCGAGGTGAACTCGTGTCCTCAGTAATAACAATTCTGGGTCTTTACGACGTCATGAGAAATCGTCTGTGATGATCATCAGCGAGTGTGTGGTGAAAGAAGTGGCAGAGACGGGTGTGTGTGACAGCGAGGACACGCAGACACTTCACACACACATGGAGCTCGCTCTCGCGCACACACACACACACACATCTATCTGAAAAATGTGTCATTCAGACAATAACACACTCCTAACACAGTGTAAAGACTCTCCAGCTTTCTCTCAGACTGACGGCTGATTTCAGTATTCATCAGAAAATTCAGTTTTCTCATCATATTTCATTAAGTAACTGATGAACTCAGAGCAGTTATAACACACTCACTTCATACAGTCTTCATTCAACGTCTAAGAGATGATGTGGTGCCATTACTTATGACTCTCCTACTGCAGTGTTGTTCTGTATTTATAATGCAGTTCATAAACATGATTCTGTAACTACACTGATTTAAATGTGAAGAAATCACTGGATGATTGGTATCTTGAACACCAGGGGGCGCCATTTCTCACTATTTCTGCAAAAGCTGCAAAAACAGAAATTACAGCTTCCTTCCGCCTGTATCATTTCTTTAAAGACAAAGAATTTAAACAAACGTTTCGATTTTGTTGCATATTTTATAATGTGATACATCTTTAATAATCCTTTAATAATCACAACTCTAGAGACCAACCAAAATAAAACATTCGAGCAGAAATGTATTTTTTCATTTAACTTAATTCAATAAGCCCTGCCCATAATGAAAGCAGCTCCAGCCCTTATTTATTAAAAGGTTATGAGCGTGACGTATGGAGTCTAAACAGAGGGAACAAGTGGATAAAGAAAAGTGTTTCAGTGGCTTTGTTTTGATCACAACTGTAATTCATCTTAGACACAGCAGGGGGCACTAAACATCCCACACCACTGTTTAGATGTTGAGTAAGCAAGTAAAAGTGTAAAAAGGTTTATGGTGTATTTCAGTGTAATGTAAGCACTGACACTAAAAACTCCTCCTTCCATGTTCAACACATTTCTCTCTAATCTGTTTGTCCTCAGTGGAGCGTGCGCTGCAAACAGGTCCCTGCGAACACGCCCTGTTACTATAGAAACGCTGTCGGATCAGAACCTGCACGGTCAGAGCGGCTGTTCTAGAGAAACACTAACACTCTCCAGTATTATCACTGCTCTGTGTTCAGCGTCTGGTGGCCTGCAGGTTGTTTGTTCACGTTGAAGGGAAAAAAACACGACATTTACAAAACTTCAGGGTCCAAAACTTCACTACAGAAAATACGAGAGCTGATCAAGATTTATAATTAGATCATCATCATCATCATCATCAGAATTATAAAGGAGGAAAGAGAGGACATCCATGAGGTGCAACGATGGCTGTGGTGAAGGAATGTAACTGTGGCATCTCACACACACACACACACACACACACACACACACACACACACACACACACACACACACAGAGCATGACCTGCAGGAGGCATCTCAGCAGCATCATTGGCCCCCGTTGTAAGCGTAGTCTGCTTTGTTGTGCATGATGAGTTTGTTGTCCACGAAGTAGAAGCTGTCGGACCGGGTCTCGTACGGATGATCCACCATCTGACGGACTGAACACAACAAACGGGGCTTAAACACGGTCACCATGACGACGAGTTTGGTGTTGTCTGGATTACTCACTGAGCTCGTCCGGGAGCTGGGGGAACTCGTAGATGTGCTCGCAGGTGTTCCTGCTGCTCGGGATGCAGAAACCGAAGTCGAAATCGAAGTTCTTTAGCAGACGATCCTTAAAATAATGCCGCTCGATCATGCGGAAGTTATTCACCGGCCGATCTCCGACAGTGAACTCCACGCTTCAGACAGAGGACACGTGCACGTTATACACTGATTAAACACGTGTGTTTGGAGAAAAGCAGAAAGGAGGAAAGGAAAGAGCAGGAACAGATGATGAAAAGAGAAGAACACAAGCAGAGGGTGAAGGACGTGTGAACGTACGTGGCTCCGACCGTGCGCAGTTTAAGGAACGCCGGTGTGAACTGATAGCGAACGAATCGTCCGGTGCTCGTGTCTGCGTCCACGTTTTCTTCTTCTTCATCATCAACATCTAAAACAGACAGAAAAGAGAGAGAGAGAGAGAGAGAGAGAGATAGTGAGAGAGAGAGAGAGAGAGAGAGAGAGAGAGGAGGGGTGAGAGAGAGGTGTGAGAGAGGTGAGAGAGAGAGAGAGTGAGAGGTGAGAGAGAGAGGTGTGTGAGAGAGAGGTGTGAGAGAGAGAGAGAGTGTGAGAGAGAGAGAGAGAGAGAGAGAGAGAGAGAGAGAGAGAGAGAGAGTGTGAGAGAGAGAGAGTGAGAGAGAGAGATGGTGAGAGAGAGAGTGGGAAGAGAGAGTGGGAAAGAGATAGTGAGAGAGAGAGAGTGAGAAAGAGATAGTGTGAGATGGAGAGAGATGGTGAGAGAGAGTGAGAGAGAGAGAGTGAGAGAGAGAGAGTGAGTGAGAGAGGTGAGTGAGAGAGAGTGAGAGTGAGAGAGAGGTGAGAGAGAGAGAGAGGTGAGAGAGAGTGAGAGAGAGAGAGGTGAGAGAGAGAGGTGAGAGAGAGTGAGAGAGAGGTGAGAGAGAGAGAGAGAGAGAGTGAGAGAGAGAGAGAGAGAGAGAGAGAGAGAGAGAGGTGAGAGAGAGAGAGAGAGAGAGAGAGAGAGTGAGAGAGAGAGAGAGAGAGAGAGAGAGAGGTGAGAGAGAGAGAGAGAGAGTGAGAGAGAGAGAGAGAGAGAGAGAGAGAGAGAGAGAGAGAGAGCAGACCACAGTGAGGAGGTTTGGCGATCTCGAACAGCACTGTTCCCGTCTCCAGGTCTCGGATCTTGAAGCGAGTGAAGTCGATGTTGTAGATGTTGTCCTCGGGTTTGCACAGGTAGTCTGAACAGGACAAAAACCACACACACACACACACACACACACACACACACACACACACACACACACACACAATGAACATGTTCTAACTAAAGTAAATGCTTTAGTGAATAAATTATAAATATAATAAATAGTATAATATTTATATGAATATATGAATAAATTATCTGTTATGGTGAAACTGTTCACGTCTTCATACTGAACTGATTCAGTTCGAGGCTTCAGATCAGTGCAGGTGTGAACAAGTACAATCCTGCCGCACTGTTTATTATTATTATTATTATTATTATTATTATTATTATTGAACTTGAGCACGTGCACAATGACAGAGGGATGAAAGTGACTGTTTCACTCATCAGTGCTGAAAATAACACTGTTTCTCGTGATCACCTCCTGCCACAGTTTTTATGATCTTCTTCTTCTTCAGCTTCAAAATGTTCTCTTAAACATCCTGACATTTCTACACGTGAGGGAGTGAATACATAAAGACATTTTAATTAAAACTGTAATTAAAATGTAAACTGTTGATGTTAATAATAATAAACTGCGTTAATAAAAAACGACAAGTAATTTTGTATTTCGCATTTCCTCCCCGAACCGAACCGAACCGAACCGTGACTTAAAAACCGAGCTACGAACCGAACCGTGAAATATGTGTACCGTTACATCCCTAATTCAGATTATGATGAAGTTTTAACACTAATGATGATCATTATTATTCTGTGCACTGATTAAAGGAACACATTTCGATATAAAATCGGATTAACACGTTTAGAAAACGCTCCCAGGTGAAAGAGTGATGAACTGGAGCTCGTGCTGAAATCTGACTTCTGGAATAAATAAACAGATAAAAGTAAACAGGAGGTTTGTAGGTTCTGTACCGCGGGTGACGGTGCGGAGCGACAGCACGTCCTCCGGAGTGACGCCTCTGCCGGCCGCCCGCAGCTCGTCCTCGGTGACGGTCCGCCGCTCCGCCGCGCTCCGCCGAGATTTCAGCCTCTTCACCACCCCGCCGCCTCCTCCGCCGTGTTTCCGCTCTCTGGAGCTGGCCGAGGCCGGGTCAGGACCGTTCACCGCGGCTGTCGTCTCGTTTCGGGAGCTCTGGCTGCTCATGGCTGCGTGCTTTTCTCTGTTTTCTCCCTCTGGTTTCTGCTTTTTTCCTCAGCTAGCTACGTGCTACTTGGAGAAAACAAAATTCTGTTCCCACCCGTATTCGTAATAAATCCCCGCCCCCCCTGCTCTACCATTGGTTACTACGTAACAATCACAATTGACTAGCTAATCAGAAAGCAGAAACGTTTTGCGCCACTGTCCAATCAAACAAGGAGGAAGGCGGGACTTGTATGAATACGAGTAGTAAAAACAACAAGGCGTCCCGGATACACCCCCCCCCGCGCGTTCACTGAAACATAAGATGGCGTCTCGCGTCACTATGGAGAACCACAGAAGCCGACGGCAGCGGGTTCTGATTGGACGTTTAGGTTCGAGCGTCGCCATGGATACCATTGTACTGCGTTGACTTCCTCGTGTTCCTCGGTTGATCACAGATCTTGGCCGAGACCCAAATCAGGTCTTTTCTCCCTTTGAAGTGTAAACATTTAGTGCACTAGGTGTCTAATTAAAAACCGTGTGGGATTCAGCCCCTAAATATTCCCACGTGACCATGACTACAGAACACAGAACACGTGTCTAAAGGATTAGTGTGGGATTAGTTTATAATGTTCAGGACTAGAGGATTAATGTGGGATTAGTTTATAATGTTCAAGACTAGAGGATTAGTGTGGGGTTAGTTTATAATGTTCAGGACTAGAGGATTAGTGTAGGGGTTAGTTTATAATGTTCAGGACTAGAGGATTAGTGTAGGGGTTAGTTTATAATGTTCAGGACTAGAGGATTAATGTGGGGTTAGTTTATAATGTTCAAGACTAGAGGATTAGTGTGGGGTTAGTTTATAATGTTGAGGACTAGAGGATTAATGTGGGATTAGTTTATAATGTTCAGGACTAGAGGATTAATGTGGGGTTAGTTTATAATGTTCAAGACTAGAGGATTAGTGTGGGGTTAGTTTATAATGTTCAGGACTAGAGGATTAGTGTAGGGGTTAGTTTATAATGTTCAGGACTAGAGGATTAATGTGGGATTAGTTTATAATGTTCAAGACTAGAGGATTAGTGTGGGGTTAGTTTATAATGTTCAGGACTAGAGGATTAGTGTAGGGGTTAGTTTATAATGTTCAGGACTAGAGGATTTGTGTGGGGTTAGTTTATAATGTTGAGGGCTAGAGGATTAGTGTGGGGTTGGTTTATATGGTTAGGGACTAGAGGATTAGTGTGGGGTTAGTTTATATGGTTAGGGACTAGAGGATTAGTGTGGGGTTAGTTTATAATGTTGAGGACTAGAGGATTAGTGTAGGGGTTAGTTTATAATGTTAGGGACTAGAGGATTAGTGTGGGGTTAGTTTATAATGTTAGGGACTAGATGAATAGTGTAGGGGTTAGTTTATAATGTTGGGGACTAGAGGATTAGTGTAGGGGTTAGTTTATAATGTTAGGGACTAGAGGATTAGTGTGGGGTTAGTTTATAATGTTAGGGACTAGAGGATTAGTGTGAGGTTAGTTTATAATGTTGAGGACTAGAGGATTAGTGTAGGGGTTAGGTTTATAATGTTCAGGACTAGAGGATTAGTGTGGGGTTAGTTTATAATGTTCAGGACTAGAGGATTAGTGTGGGGTTAGTTTATAATGTTCAGGACTAGAGGATTAGTGTGGGGTTAGTTTATAATGTTAGGGACTGGAGGATTAGTGTGGGGTTAGTTTATAATATTGAGGACTAGAGGATTAGTGTAGGTTAGTTTATAATGTTAGGGACTGGAGGATTAGTGTGGGGTTAGTTTATAATGTTAGGGACTAGATGATTAGTGTAGGGGTTAGTTTATAATGTTGGGGACTAGAGGATTAGTGTGGGGTTAGTTTATAATGTTAGGGACTAGAGGATTAGTGTAGGGGTTAGTTTATAATGTTAGGGACTGGAGGATTAGTGTGGGGTTAGTTTATAATGTTGGGGACTAGAGGATTAGTGTGGGGTCAGTTTATAATGTTGGGGACTAGAGGATTAGTTTAGGGGTTAGTTTATAATGTTGGGACTAGAGGATTAGTGTGGGGTTAGTTTATAATGTTAGGGACTAGAAGATTAGTGTAGGGGTTAGTTTATAATGTTAGGGACTAGAGGATTAGTGTAGGGGTTAGTTTATAATGTTAGGGACTGGAGGATTAGTGTGGGATTAGTTTATAATGTTCAGGACTAGAGGATTAGTGTGGGGTTGGTTTATAATGTTCAAGACTAGAGGATTAGTGGGGTTAGTTTATAATGTTCAGGACTAGAGGATTAGTGTAGGGGTTAGTTTATAATGTTCAGGACTAGAGGATTAGTGTAGGGGTTAGTTTATAATGTTCAGGACTAGAGGATTAGTGTGGGGTTAGGTTTATAATGTTCAAGACTAGAGGATTAGTGTGGGGTTGGTTTATAATGTTGAGGACTAGAGGATTAGTGTGGGGTTGGTTTATAATGTTCAGGACTAGAGGATTAGTGTGGGGTTAGGTTTATAATGTTCAAGACTAGAGGATTAGTGTGGGGTTAGTTTATAATGTTCAGGACTAGAGGATTAGTGTAGGGGTTGGTTTATAATGTTCAGGACTAGAGGATTAATGTGGGATTAGTTTATAATGTTCAAGACTAGAGGATTAGTGTGGGGTTAGTTTATAATGTTCAGGACTAGAGGATTAGTGTAGGGGTTAGTTTATAATGTTCAGGACTAGAGGATTTGTGTGGGGTTAGTTTATAATGTTGAGGGCTAGAGGATTAGTGTGGGGTTGGTTTATAATGTTGGGGACTAGAGGATTAGTGTGGGGTTAGTTTATATGGTTAGGGACTAGAGGATTAGTGTGGGGTTAGTTTATAATGTTGAGGACTAGAGGATTAGTGTAGGGGTTAGTTTATAATGTTAGGGACTAGAGGATTAGTGTGGGGTTAGTTTATAATGTTAGGGACTAGATGAATAGTGTAGGGGTTAGTTTATAATGTTGGGGACTAGAGGATTAGTGTAGGGGTTGGTTTATAATGTTAGGGACTAGAGGATTAGTGTGGGGTTAGTTTATAATGTTAGGGACTAGAGGATTAGTGTGAGGTTAGTTTATAATGTTGAGGACTAGAGGATTAGTGTAGGGGTTGGTTTATAATGTTCAGGACTAGAGGATTAGTGTGGGGTTGGTTTATAATGTTCAGGACTAGAGGATTAGTGTGGGGTTAGTTTATAATGTTCAGGACTAGAGGATTAGTGTGGGGTTGGTTTATAATGTTAGGGACTGGAGGATTAGTGTGGGGTTAGTTTATAATATTGAGGACTAGAGGATTAGTGTGGGGTTAGTTTATAATGTTAGGGACTGGAGGATTAGTGTGGGGTTAGTTTATAATGTTAGGGACTAGATGATTAGTGTAGGGGTTAGTTTATAATGTTGGGGACTAGAGGATTAGTGTGGGGTTAGTTTATAATGTTAGGGACTAGAGGATTAGTGTAGGGGTTAGTTTATAATGTTAGGGACTGGAGGATTAGTGTGGGGTTAGTTTATAATGTTGGGGACTAGAGGATTAGTGTGGGGTCAGTTTATAATGTTGGGGACTAGAGGATTAGTGTAGGGGTTGGTTTATAATGTTGGGGACTAGAGGATTAGTGTGGGGTTAGTTTATAATGTTAGGGACTAGAAGATTAGTGTAGGGGTTAGTTTATAATGTTAGGGACTAGAGGATTAGTGTGGGGTTAGGTTTATAATGTTAGGGACTGGAGGATTAGTGTGGGGTTAGTTTATAATGTTGAGGACTAGAGGATTAGTGTGGGGTTAGTTTATAATGTTCAGGACTAGAGGATTAGTGTGGGGTTAGTTTATAATATTGAGGACTAGAGGATTAGTGTAGGGGTTAGTTTATAATGTTAGGGACTAGATGATTAGTGTAGGGGTTGGTTTATAATGTTAGGGACTAGATGATTAGTGTAGGGGTTAGTTTATAATGTTAGGGACTAGAGGATTAGTGTAGGGGTTAGTTTATAATGTTGGGGACTGGAGGATTAGTGTGGGGTTAGTTTATAATATTGAGGACTAGAGGATTAGTGTGGGGTTAGTTTATAATGTTAGGGACTGGAGGATTAGTGTGGGGTAAGTTTATAATGTTAGGGACTAGAGGATTAGTGTGGGATTAGTTTATAATGTTAGGGACTAGAGGATCAGTGTGGGATTAGTTTATAATGTTAGGGACTAGAGGATTAGTGTGGGGTTAGTTTATAATGTTAGGGACTAGAGGAATAGTGTGGGGTTAGTTTATAATGTTCAGGACTAGAGGATTAGTGTGGGGTTAGTTTATAATGTTGAGGACTAGAGGATTAGTGTAGGGGTTAGTTTATAATGTTGAGGACTAGAGGATTAGTGTAGGGATTAGTTTAAATTGTTGAGGACTAGAGGATTAGTGTGGGATTAGTTTATAATGTTAGGGACTGGAGGATTAGTGTAGGGGTTAGTTTATAATGTTAGGGACTGGAGGATTAGTGTAGGGGTTAGTTTATAATGTTAGGGACTAGAGGATTAGTGTAGGGATTAGTTTATAATGTTAGGGACTGGAGGATTAGTGTGGGGTTAGTTTATAATGTTAGGGACTAGAGGATTAGTGTGGGGTTAGTTTATAATGTTAGGGACTGGAGGATTAGTGTAGGGGTTAGTTTATAATGTTAGGGACTGGAGGATTAGTGTAGGGGTTGGTTTATAATGTTAGGGACTAGAGGATTAGTGTAGGGATTAGTTTATAATGTTAGGGACTGGAGGATTAGTGTAGGGGTTAGTTTATAATGTTAGGGACTAGAGGATTAGTGTGGGGTTAGTTTATATGGTTAGGGACTAGAGGATTAGTGTAGGGGTTAGTTTATAATTTTAGGGACTGGAGGATTAGTGTAGGTTAGTTTATAATGTTAGGGACTAGATAATTAGTGTAGGGGTTAGTTTATAATGTTGGGGACTAGAGGATTAGTGGGGTTAGTTTATAATGTTAGGGACTGGAGGATTAGTGTGGGGTTAGTTTATAATGTTAGGGACTAGATGATTAGTGTAGGTGTTAGTTTATAATGTTAGGGACTAGATGATTAGTGTAGGGGTTAATTTATAATGTTGGGGACTAGAGGATTAGTGTAGGGGTTGGTTTATAATGTTAGGGACTGGAGGATTAGTGTGGGGTTAGGTTTATAATGTTGAGGACTAGAGGATTAGTGTAGGGGTTAGTTTATAATGTTAGGGACTGGAGGTTTAGTGTGGGGTTAGTTTATAATGTTAGGGACTAGAGGATTAGTGTAGGGGTTAGTTTATAATGTTAGGGACTGGAGGATTAGTGTAGGGGTTAGTTTATAATGTTAGGGACTAGAGGATTAGTGTGGGATAAGTTTATAATGTTAGGGACTAGAGGATTAATGTGGGGTTAGTTTATAATGTTAGGGACTAGAGGATTAGTGTGGGATTAGTTTATAATGTTCAGGACTAGAGGATTAGTGTGGGGGTTAGTTTATAATGTTGAGGACTAGAGGATTAGTGTGGGGTTAGTTTATAATGTTAGGGACTAGAGGATTAGTGTTGGATTAGTTTATAATTTTAGGGACTAGAGGATCAGTGTGGGATTAGTTTATAATGTTAGGGACTAGAGGATTAGTGTGGGGGTTAGTTTATAATGTTGAGGACTAGAGGATTAGTGTGGGGGTTAGTTTATAATGTTAGGGACTAGATGATTAGTGTAGGGGTTAGTTTATAATGTTAGGGACTAGATGATTAGTGTAGGGGTTAGTTTATAATGTTAGGGACTAGAGGATTAGTGTGGGGTTAGTTTATAATGTTGAGGACTAGAGGATTAGTGTGGGGTTAGTTTATAATGTTGGGGACTAGAGGATTAGTGTGGGGTTAGTTTATAATGTTAGGGACTAGAGGATTAGTGTTGGATTAGTTTATAATGTTGAGGACTAGAGGATTAGTGTGGGGTTAGTTTATAATGTTGGGGACTAGAGGATTAGTGTGGGGTTAGTTTATAATGTTGGGGACTAGAGGATTAGTGTGGGATTAGTTTATAATTTTAGGGACTAGAGGATTAGTGTGGGATTAGTTTATAATTTTAGGGACTAGAGGATCAGTGTGGGATTAGTTTATAATGTTAGGGACTAGAGGATTAGTGTGGGATTAGTTTATAATGTTGAGGACTAGAGGATTAGTGTGGGATTAGTTTATAATGTTAGGGACTAGATGATTAGTGTAGGGGTTAGTTTATAATGTTAGGGACTAGAGGATTAGTGTGGGGTTAGTTTATAATGTTGAGGACTAGAGGATTAGTGTGGGGTTAGTTTATAATGTTGGGGACTAGAGGATTAGTGTGGGGTTAGTTTATAATGTTAGGGACTAGAGGATTAGTGTTGGATTAGTTTATAATGTTGAGGACTAGAGGATTAGTGTGGGGTTAGTTTATAATGTTGGGGACTAGAGGATTAGTGTGGGGTTAGTTTATAATGTTGGGGACTAGAGGATTAGTGTGGGATTAGTTTATAATTTTAGGGACTAGAGGATTAGTGTGGGATTAGTTTATAATTTTAGGGACTAGAGGATCAGTGTGGGATTAGTTTATAATGTTAGGGACTAGAGGATTAGTGTGGGATTAGTTTATAATGTTGAGGACTAGAGGATTAGTGTGGGATTAGTTTATAATGTATACTGTGTAACAGTAAATAAAAGAGAAACTCAAAGCCGTTGTAGATAAAATAGCACATTTATTAAAAAGAAACAGCACACAGTCTGCAGTTTGTGCGCTTTTCATTCCCCAAAATGCCACAGAGTGTCCTGTGTTCAGGAGGCCGAGAGAGAGACGGGGGTCCAACAGAACAGCGCTAGTCCAACACACACACACACACACACACACACACACACACACACACACACACAGAGCTAACTATCTAGGTATGTAGCTAATGAGCATGAAGGCAGCAGCGTCTTTGGCCGTGTCGAAGGCTGTTTAGAAACTGAAGCAAAGTAAAAACAAAGTGTGCACAGAAACAGATCACGACTCATGAGATGGTAAATCACTGAAGAGTGTATTAAATAAAAAAGTTAACTTCAAGGCATCAAAACCAAAGGCAGTGAATCAAAATGGCAACAGATGACAAGGAAGGAGGAAAAGCTCAAAAATAATAACAGCAGGCAGTGCAAAATAAAACCACCAATAAAAATAAAAACCCATCAAAAATAGAATCCAAATCAAATCAGAAATCCTGAGAGGAAAAACACGATTAGGACAAAAATCACAACAAAAATCTCAAATCATTAAATTATAAAATATACCGAAAAAAAAACCCCCGATTCTGCATCAAGCCTCTGTTTTACTGCAGGGCATGAGAGCCTTTACAATAAGCCTGAGAGGGCGTGTCCCAATCCATATCGGGAAGTGTGGCACTATAATATTCAGGAAATATAGGTGTGTCTGACAAATAGTTTCTATTTTAAATCTATATATCATTATGTTTTGCTGGGTCCATATATGGAAAATCTATTTTTAATGTAAAACTCCAGGAGTGTCTAAATGAAATGCGACATAGCTGAGCTTTATCTATAGAAATGTGGATGTTGAAGAGAACCATGTCTACATATGGAGATGTGTGTGTGTGTGTGTGTGTGTGTGTGTGTGTGTGTGTGTGTGTCTGTCCAAGCCCATATATAATGAGAAAGGCATGTTCAAATCCAACAAAAAAAACAACAACAAAATAATGGAGTGACCCAGTCTAGAGTAAAAGATAGACATGTCTTTGTCCATATATGGAGAAATGGGTGTTTCCGAGTCCATATGTGTAAAATCAATAAGCAGGATGTCATTAAAATTCTCTTTTACAAAGACTACTTTTTACTTTTTTTTTTTAATAATTACTCAGCCAGTGAGTTGATATACGGACAAATCCACGCCGATTGACCCTGCCCACTTAAGCCACGCCCACCAGATTTGCAGTCCATGCCCACCGGCCCCTCCCCTCTGTGTTTGCGACAGCAGCGAGGTCCCGTGTTAACAATCAAATCAGGAAAATAATAAAAGCAATAAAAACATGAAGAAAAACAGCAAATGTGACGAGCACAATATTATTCATTATCTGTATGGCACACGCTAATCAGTGTGACTCCGTACCGTACACACACACACCCCAACACACACACACACCCCAACACACACACAGCGTACAAGTTCACTTTGGTGCTGATTATCGCTTCTGAAGAGATAAAAGGTGCTTCATGTGATTCCTTTCTGCTGACAGGAGAATGCAGGAATAAAACCAGACGTCGTACAACCATGAGGGAAAAAATAAAACAACCGGATCGAGATTACAGGAAACAACTGAACAAAAAAAAACACTAAAAGGTTAAAGCACCCAGCATTAATTGAAACAACCCCGTACACTAAATGCTAACTGGTGGCTTTTCACTCTCAGGTACACGGTTAGCAGCATTAGCATTTTATCATAACTGTTTCTTTAATACAACGAATGATGCGGCAATGTTCAACCTCCAGGGCGGTGACAGAAACAACACAAATGAACCGTAAACATAAGGGGCGGAGCCTGTCATTTGACCAGCGGTTTGGTGTGTGTGAGATCGGTGTAAAATACCATCGGATCTGTTGTGAGAAAACTACAGTGTACCTCCTCGTTAGATAGTGTACTAATATGAGGAACGGCGGCTGAATTCCAAACTGCTCCTCAATGGACATGTAGTGAACTTCCATGAGTGTACCTTCTTCTATAACAGTTCCCTCAGTAGGTGCAGTGGACTGGGAGTGAATCTGCAGTTAAACACACTACATAGGGTTTGGCTCCTGTACACTATGTAGTGCACTACATTTCCACTAGGGGGCACCGGGTGTTGTGGTGGTGTGTGTGAATGAGATGCTGCACGCTTCCCGCTGGTTTAATGATTGCATAGCTGACGAGTAATACGCTGGAGCTCAAACACTTTCACACTGAAGGCTACAGGAGCAAACAAGTAACAGAGGTTTATAGCTACCAGATTAACAGTGTGTCCTAAACACACACACACACACACACACACACACACACACACACACACACACACTGAACCGGTGGCTATAAGAGCTCATTACTTCTTAGCGCTGAAGCTCCGGGGCAAAAACGAAAGCAGAAAACCTCATGAGATACTGAAAGTGGGGTAAGAATCCAGGGTCGAATGTGAACACCGCGCTGAACTGTTCTTTAAACTCACTGGCTTGCCTTTTTCCTCCAATCACAAAGCAGTATGAGACACTGTCCTGCCCCCATCACTTCCTGTTGGATCTGATGAATTTGTCCATCCCTCTCTCTCACCCCTCTACCCCCGTCCCCCACCCCCTACCCCCCCTCACTCTCTCACAGGCGGCAGAGGCAGAACAGTGTAGGTATAAACACTCCGAACGCCACGAGGATCGGGAACATCAGGCTGCTGTTATCGGCCGCGTACGGGTTCGGCGTTCTCGGACCCGACCGGACCTGGTTTTTCGGAGTCGGGGGTGTGAACTTGTTTACCGCATCATCTCCTGCTTCAGGGTCCTCTTCCTCTTCTTCCTCTTCCTCGGGCTTCTCCAGGCCGGGGTGAGGCTGTAGCTTCGGCACCTCTGACAGAAATAAGAGATGTTGAGTCCAAATCCAGACTAAACCCCGTCCACACTCTGACCCAGGAGTCTCACAAACTAAACCTCGTGCTAAGTGGAATAT
>NC_060900.1:518100-528100 GCF_014805685.1 Silurus meridionalis | reverse complement strand
TAACAACACCTACAACACTAATAACAACACCTACAACACCAATAACACCAACACTAATAACAACACCTACAACACTAATAACAACACCTACAACACCAATAACACCAACACTAATAACAACACCTACAACACCAATAACACCAACACTAATAACAACACCTACAACACTAATAACAACACCTACAACACCAATAACACCAACAGAGTGTTATGTAGTTGTGTAGAGTGTTGTGTAGTTGTGTAGAATGTTGTGTAATTGTGAAGAGTGTTGTGTAGTTGTGTAGAGTGTTGTGTAGTTGTGAAGAGTGTTGTGTAGTTGTGTAGAATGTTGTGTAGTTGTGTAGTGTTGTGTAGTTGTGTAGAATGTTGTGTAGTTGTGTAGAATGTTGTGTAGTTGTGTAGAGTGTTGTGTAGTTGTGTAGAATGTTGTGTAGTTGTGTAGAATGTTGTGTAGTTGTGTAGAGTGTTGTGTAGTTGTGTAGAATGTTGTGTAGTTGTGTAGAGTGTTGTGTAGTTGTGTAGAATGTTGTGTAGTTGTGTAGAATGTTGTGTAGTTGTGTAGAATGTTGGATTGATCGTGATTCAGTAGTGTGATTAATCGACAGCACTAATGTAAATAAATTGTGTTTATACACTACTGGTTCCTCAGAATGAAAAAAACATTTTTATTGTGTTGAAAATAAAAATCTTTTATCAGTCAGTCAGTGGAAGAATTTTCATGTCCATCATGTGATCCTTCACTGCAGTCTTCATGTAGAAAAGTCTTAAAGATCTCGAGTCTGGTGGTCAGAGAGCATCTGAGGAGCAGTCAGGAGAAGGTCAGCGAGGTTTTATTGTAAATCAGACTGGTGTAATGAAGCATCCATACGGACTGGAGATGATTATAATAACATTTACTGTTCAATCTCTGATCTACTTCTCTGAGGGACCTCAGTGCAGTTTGATGATGGTTTTATTTCTATCGTGTCTTTTTATTAAACAGGTTTTTTTCATTGAATTTGATTATTCATATGGCAGGGAATGTGGTTTCTCCACCCCACAGGCTATACAGGTTTAAACAGGCAGGCACACACACACACACACACACACACACACACACACACACACACACACACACACACACACACACACACACACACACACACACACACACACACACTTTGTGTTTTAGCCTGATCATGTTGTACCTGTTCAGAAACCCTGAAAAATCTGAACTAAATCAAATAAAATAGGAAGAGAGAAATATTCCCAAGTCGTTCTGATCTTTTAATCGGAAGAACCTCTGTCTAATTCAGAGTAATGAAGAGAAATGAAGAGTAATAAAGAGTAATGAAGAGAAATGAAGAGAAATAAAGAGTAATGAAGAGAAATGAAGAGTAATTCAGAGAAATTCAGAGAAATGAAGAGTAATGAAGAGAAATGAAGAGAAATGAAGAGTAATAAAGAGTAATGAAGAGAAATGAAGAGTAATGAAGAGAAATGAAGAGTAATGAAGAGAAATGAAGAGTAATAAAGAGTAATGAAGAGAAATGAAGAGTAATGAAGAGAAATGAAGAGTAATGAAGAGTAATGAAGAGAAATGAGTAATGAAGAGAAATGAAGAGTAATAAAGAGTAATGAAGAGAAATGAAGAAATGAAGAGTAATGAAGAGAAATGAAGAGTAATAAAGAGTAATGAAGAGAAATGAAGAGAAATAAAGAGTAATGAAGAGAAATGAAGAGAAATAATGAGTAATGAAGAGTAATGAAGAGTAATTCAGAGAAATGAAGAGAAATGAAGAGTAATGAAGAGAAATGAAGAGAAATGAAGAGTAATAAAGAGTAATGAAGAGAAATGAAGAGAAATAAAGAGTAATGAAGAGAAATGAAGAGAAATAATGAGTAATGAAGAGTAATGAAGAGTAATTCAGAGAAATTCAGAGAAATGAAGAGTAATGAAGAGAAATGAAGAGAAATGAAGAGTAATAAAGAGTAATGAAGAGAAATGAAGAGAAATGAAGAGAAATGAAGAGTAATGAAGAGAAATGAGTAATGAAGAGAAATGAAGAGTAATGAAGAGAAATGAAGAGTAATGAAGAGTAATGAAGAGTAATGAAGAGTAATAAAGAGTAATGAAGAGTAATGAAGAGTAATGAAGAGAAATGAAGAGTAATAAAGAGTAATGAAGAGAAATGAAGAGAAATGAAGAGTAATGAAGAGAAATGAGTAATGAAGAGAAATGAAGAGAAATGAAGAGAAATGAAGAGTAATGAAGAGAAATGAAGAGTAATGAAGAGTAATGAAGAGAAATGAAGAGTAATGAAGAGAAATGAAGAGTAATGAAGAGTAATGAAGAGAAATGAAGAGTAATGAAGAGAAATGAAGAGAAATGAAGAGTAATGAAGAGAAATGAAGAGTAATGAAGAGAAATGAAGAGAACTGAAGAGTAATGAAGAGAAATGAAGAGAAATGAAGAGAAATGAAGAGTAATGAAGAGTAATGAAGAGAAATGAAGAGTAATGAAGAGTAATGAAGAGAAATGAGAAATGAAGAGTAATGAAGAGAAATGAAGAGAAATGAAGAGAAATAAAGAGTAATGAAGAGAAATGAAGAGTAATGAAGAGAAATGAAGAGTAATGAAGAGAAATGAAGAGAAATGAAGAGTAATGAAGAGAAATGAAGAGTAATGAGAAATGAAGAGTAATGAAGAGAAATGAAGAGTAATAATTACAGTAATAATCGAGATATTGATTTTTAAATTTACTTTCTACACGTTTTTAGATCTAGAACACGCTTTTATGACAGTTGCTTGTTGTTTATTTATATAGAAATGGTGGTCGTCATTAATATTAGTTTTTGAATATCTTAAATAATTTATTTGTATATCATGTGCTCAGGATTATTTCTCATCTCTTCTCAGAATAAACTGACACTCAGAAGGCTGTTCCTCCTGTAGCCGCTATACCTCTGCATGGCCGCCAGTGGGCGCTCACGCCTGGAACAGACGCACGCTTCATAGCAAGCTTGTTAGACGCGCGCTGGCAGAAGGCGGAAGACGTTCCCACTTCCTGATTCCGGAGGGAATTTAGCGAATAAATTCAGTATTTGTTTATTGATTCCCCTATTTTTAATTATTTTACACAATTATTCAGCTTGAACTTCACGGTGCGACAGGTGAATTCAGTTCCCCCTATAATTCAGAATGGTTTATTCTGTAGGAAATATTAACTCGTGTAAACAATTAATTAATAAAAAATTATTATTATTTTATTTTTTAAGCACAAATTGATTTTATTAAAATTATACATTTTTGCGTGTTTAATTTAGGCAAGGAAATAACATGAAAATAAAAAGCAGTGCACGTGTCAGGCGTCCAATCAGATCAGTCCAACACAGCAGTCCGACTGGAATCCCGGAAAAACCTGTAGATCTCATTACAGAGTCAAATCATTCGAGTTCATTTCATTGTTCTTTTTAGAGCGTTTCATCCAACACATTTATGATTTGAGATAAAGACTTGTCAGATACTGGAATAAACTGTTGCAGTATTTTACATTAAACACAATTTCTGGGGAAAAAAATTGGAAAAACGTTTAAAATTCACAAAAGATTAAATGACACTTTAATGTTATTAACAAACAAAACACAGGATTGATTAGATGCAGATTTTTCTAATAAATAACATGGGATCATGTGACCTGGGATCATTTCTAGGCGTGTTTGCACGAATTTAAGGCCACACCTCCATCACTATGACTGACAGACACAAAGACCACACCTTCATTTGAGACTAGAAGACATGTCGAGGCCACGCCCATATGCTTGCTCCTTGGACCACGCCTTCTTTTCCGAGCCTGGACATATGCAGGCCACGTGACCGATACGTTAAATAAGATGAATTGTGTCAGGTGACCAGCAGGGGGCAGCAACACCCAGTGAATGCGTTAAACAGCATCGCTTCATGTCCGTTCACGCTTGTTGCTATGACAACTCCAACATCCTGCTCCATCACTTTTCTCGTTCTCTGTTTCTTCTTCCACTTTCCGTTGCATCTTTTTATCCTCTTTAATTCTCTTCTCCTGATTTTCTACTTCATGTGCTTTCTCTTCCTCATCCTCAACTTCATTCTCTTTTCTTTCTTTTCTCTCTCTCTCCTTCTCATCGCGTGGTTGCAGCAGTAAAGAGGCGATGAAGGAGACTTGTGAATTATTCGTAGACTTTATTTGCTGTATTTTATTAAAGTCGCTCCGGTACATCGTGAGTGCAGGTGTTTTTTTTGGCATGCAGGAAATAAAACCGATCGCATTTCTAACGCCGAATACGTGACGAGATGACGACACAAACGTCATAACATCAAAGTGACAGTTACGTTGAAGTGACGTTAAAACGACGTTAAGATGAAACCCACGACGTCTCAGTGAACACGCAGACACAGAGATCAGACCTCATTCAGCGTCCACACAACAGTTTCATCATTTTAGTTTTTTCAGGAAACCTTGTTTAGTGACGTGTTCAGTGACGTGTCCAGTGACGTGTTTAGTGACGTGTTCAGTGACGTGTTCACGTGTCAGTAAAGGCTGCGTTTCATTTCTGCTTTTCTCTCTCACACTCGTTTGCTTCCGCCTGGTCACACGAATTTATCCACCATCATTATTACCTCAGCTAAAATGTGGCCAAAGGAGTCGGCTAACATCTCCCTCAGCTTCAGGAGGACAGTGTCCTCAGAAGGTTTTGTTGCACCTTCTGACAGTTTCCTTTTTCAAAATGGCGGCTTTTCCTGAATGTTACAAGTCAGTTTTGGCCGGAGTTTAAGTTAAACTGAAATCACTCAATCACAGACTTAAACACATGACATCATCACCATAACTTAATGTCGTGTTTAGTATGAAATGATGCATGGTTTGGCTAATGTTAGCTTGCTTGCTTATGACTTGGCTTGCTATACACCATGAGATAGCTAACGTGAGACGCTTGCCTTCAGGCTAACGTTAATGCATTGCTGTGTTTGGGTCATTGGCTGTAATAATGCTGAACTATCGGAATGTGCAGTTTAACCCACGATTTTATGCTAATCCATACATCATAGGTAATTCACTCATCCAGTAGGATTATCGATTTAGCATTTAGAAAGACACTGATGAATTCACAATGTCATGAAAGCAAAGATCAAAAAATTGGAACAGTTTGTGAAAAAAATAATAAAACGTCCACAGTTTTTCTCTTAGTTAATTTTGTACTGCAGCTAACAGGCTACTGTAGTTGATAATGAACAGAAGAATAGAGCTACCGCTTTATCAGTAGGCAGTTTATCAAGTCTGTATGTGTGAATAAATCTACACCTGCAGCTCCAAATCTTCGCAATGATTTTTTTCTTCCTCTGAAGGCTGTTACATATATTAGCAAAGCATTAGCAAACATTTTTGTTAAAAAAAATTTAAAATTTAACTTTTTCATACACTCTACCATTTTATTTTTAAAGAAAATGTTTGCTAATGCTTAGCTAATGGCTGTAAAATAGTACAAACATATGTAAAGAAAATAAAGCAACTGCAGTGTACACTTCTCATCACAACCACCAGGGGGTGCTGATTACTGTATAAACGCTCACTGGTATTAAAAGAGGTAATCCTTTTATGTTACTTTGATGTAAACGTTTTTTATATAATAATATTTATTGAGGCTGTTGATGTGTACAAATTGTTTTACTGAGACAAATAGCGTGATAAAGATCTAAGTCAACGTGAGTGGACGTGGATTTAAGCGAAACTGTAGACATTTTATTTTGCGTTGCACGTCCCTTTAAGAGTCCAGAGGAAGTGTATACGTGTTTATATGGGGGTGGGGCGTGTTGTGACGTCACACACCAGGGCGGCTTGGTTGTAAAGGCACACTCTGTGATTAGTGAAGAAGAAAGTGGCAGTGGTACAGAGTTTCCTCCTGAAGGAACTTTACTGTTACGTGTAAACACCTGAATCCTCCTGGAGACGTTACGAGTGATAATAAATGATCACAGAGAAGGACTTTAAACTAGTGTGAGGATGATTTCAGAGTCTATGACGCGACTGGGACTCACTGATACGCAAACACGACAAATAAAGACAGACGCGATATTGCCGTGATTAACGAGAGAACTTCGGCTCTCTATGACGTAAAGATGGACACGAGACAAGGTTTAAAAGTGCAGAACCACTCGGCTACAACGTGTGTGTGTGTGTGTGTGTGTGTGTTTTCTTCCAGTTCCTCTTTTTCAGGCTCATTAAAGCTTTTCTTCACAACAGTGTGGTTCTTCTCGGAGCCGCAATAAAACGCTTTCACGTGCACGTTCCTGTAAGACGATCGCTTATTGGACGATCAGAACGAATGCATATCGCACGTGATAAACGTTTTAAACGTTCCTCGTCTCATCTCTTCTCCTCCAACCAGCGGGAAGTCAGGGGTCATGATTTAATGTGCGATGTGCAAAAGTTTTGGCGCCTTCATCGGGACATCATGCGCACAAACTCTACACAGAAGAACGAAGAAAAACGTGGATTAAAACTCATTCATGGAGATTCAGCGCTTCAGATCAAAATGATCACTGATTTTATGACAGAAATAAAACATTTTCGTGGAATTTTTTTTTTTGTTACAAATTTTTTGTAGAGGTTAATAACATCATTTTAATTTGTTTAATTTATCCTGGTATTACAAAAAATAATATAGTAAATGAAAATAAAAGGATTATTATTAAATAAAAATGAAAAATGTCTGTAGAAGAAGCAGAAAGCGATGTTTAACCGGCTACACAAATAAAATTCTGAGGTAAATATCTGATAAAAATGTAAATTCTTACCCTCAAAGTCCACTCTTCCATCTCCGTTCAGGTCGATATCTTTCAGAATGTCCTCCAGGTCTCGATGTCCCACCTGAAATACACCATAAACCATCAAAAATAGAGTGTATACCCTGAAAAAACCCAATATTTCACATTAATGGACAACTCTTCTGCTAGTCTGCTGTAGTTAGCGGTCACAGTTAACTGGGATTAAAATTTAGTCATTTAAAGTAATAAAGTAATTTTTTTAGTAGTTTTTCAACACATCTGAGGTAAATGTGTCAGGGAACCACCAGCCACGCCTCCCTCCAAGGCTCTAACTCACTCAGCCTCTCCCTGCGCTAATCACCTACGCCTGTTTCCCATTACCTTTCCCTTTAAAAGGTCCCAATTCTACCTCACTCACTGTCTGATCTATTTGTTGGCCTGAGAGATCTACCAGACTTCCTACCACTAGTATTCCCCGTACTTCCGTGCTCCTGGCTCCGCTTCGGAGAAAGCGCTTAAGATAATTTTGCGTTTAACGGTTCACACTGGCGATCCTGATCCACGCGTGACAAAATGTTGATAGTTCGGGTAACGTTGTCTCATTTCCAACACCACTGCATCTTGACTGACTTGCTAAGTGCTAACTAGCGGCAATGTTAGATTTTACAGTGTAATTTCACACACTTACCTGGTGGCCTAACAGTTTCCTCATAGCTTCCCTCAGCTCACTTGTACTGATCTCTCCATCACCGTTAGTGTCGAACTTCCATGAACATGTAAATAATTATGAGATAAATATGAGTTATAAAGAATCTCATTTATATCACCATCAACGATGTGTGTGTTTTCCTCCTCACCTCCCTAAAGGCGTTTCTGAGCTCCTTCACGCCGATCATATCTGCTGTTTCTGCCAAAAGCTTTGGCCCCATCAGACCCACAAAGTCATCAAAGTCCACACGACCTCCAACTAACACACACACACACACACACACACACACACACACACACACACACACACATATCTATAAATATATATATATATATATATATATATATATATATATATATATATATATATATATATATATATGTCAGTGTTTGTGACATCAGTGTTTAAATCAATGTTTAAATGCATCTAATATCTTTATTTGTTTGTTTGATGATTGTGACATTTGTCTTTACACACACACACACACACACACACACACACATATACAGACACACACTCACGGTTCATGTTGATCTGTTGACTCAGTTCAATCAGCTCCATTTCAGTCGGCATGTAACCCATCGTCCTCATACAGTTCCCCAGGTCTTTACAGCTGATAAAACCGTCCTTATCTTTATCAAACTCTTTAAAGGCTTCACGGAGTTCTACACACACACACACACACACACACACACACACACACACACACACACACACACACACACACACAAAGAAAACTTTTTTTATTTTTAAACTTGCATCGAATTTAACACAAAAATTAAAATGGACACAAGGATAAACACACACCCATTATCATCACACACTCATTATAAACACACACTCATTATAAATACACACTCATTATCATCACACACTCATTATAACACACACTCATTATCATCACACACTCGTTATAAACACACACTCATTATCATCACACGTTATAAACACACACTCATTATAAACACACACTCATTATCATCACACACTCGTTATAAACACACACTCATTATAAACACACACCCATTATCATCACACACTCATTATAAACACACACTCATTATAAATACACACTCATTATCATCACACACTCATTATAAACACACACTCATTATAAACACACACTCATTATCATCACACACTCATTATAAACACACACTCATTATAAACACACACTCATTATCATCACACACTCGTTATAAACACACACTCATTATCATCACTCGTTATAAACACACACTCATTATCATCACACACTCGTTATAAACACACACTCATTATCATCACACATTATAAACACACACTCATTATAAACACACACTCATTATCATCACACACTCGTTATAAACACACACTCATTATCACACACTCATTATCATCACACACGTTATAAACACACTCATTATCATCACACTCATTATAAACACACACTCGTTATTATCACACACTCATTATCATCACACTCATTATCATCACACACTCATTATAAACACACACTCATTATCATCACACACTCGTTATAAACACACACTCATTATCATCACACGTTATAAACACACACTCATTATAAACACACACTCATTATCATCACACACTCGTTATAAACACACTCATTATAAACACACACCCATTATCATCACACACTCATTATAAACACACACTCATTATAAATACACACTCATTATCATCACACACTCATTATAAACACACACTCATTATAAACACACACTCATTATCATCACACACTCATTATAAACACACACTCATTATAAACACACACTCATTATCATCACACACTCGTTATAAACACACACTCATTATCATCACTCGTTATAAACACACACTCATTATCATCACACACTCGTTATAAACACACACTCATTATCATCACACATTATAAACACACACTCATTATAAACACACACTTATCATCACACACTCGTTATAAACACACACTCATTATCATCACACACGTTATAAACACACTCATTATCATCACACACTCATTATAAACACACACTCGTTATTATCACACACTCATTATCATCACACACTCATTATCATCACACATTATAAACACACTCATTATCATCACACACTCATTATAAACACACTCATTATCATCACACATTTGTTATAAACACACTCATTATCATCACACACTCGTTATAAACACACACTTATCATCACACACTCATTATAAACACACACTCATTATCATCACACACTCATTATAAACACACACTCATTATCACACACTCATTATAAACACACACTCATTATCATCACACACTTGTTATCATCACACACTCATTATCATCACACACTCATTATCATCACACACTCATTATCATCACACATTTGTTATAAACACACTCATTATCATCACACACTCATTATAAACACACACTCATTATAAACACACACTCATTATCATCACACACTCATTATAAACACACACTCATTATAAACACACACTCATTATCATCACACACTCGTTATAAACACAC
>NC_060900.1:505600-510600 GCF_014805685.1 Silurus meridionalis | reverse complement strand
AATAAACTACTGAGATTTCCTTCATTACTGTTCAGCAGTGGTGTGATCACATGAGGCCATGCCCATTCAGACTCTGCCTTAGCTCCGCCCTCTTTTGCAATTTACAACCAACAGTGATAAAAACGTCCATCCATCAATAGAGACTCTCTCTCTCTTTCTCTCTCTCTCTCTCTCTCTTCCTCTCTCTCTCTCCTCTCTCTCTCTCTCTCTCTCTCTCTCTCTCTCTCTCTCTCTCTCTCTCTCTCTCTCTCTCTCTCTCTCTCTCTCTCTCTCTCTTCCTCTCTCTCTCCCCTCCTTTCTCTCTCTCTCTCTCTCTCTCTCTCTCTCTCTCTCTCTTCTTCTCTTTCTCTATCTCTTTTCTTTCTCTCTCTTCCTCTCTCTCTCTCCTCTCTCTCTTCCTCTCTCTCTCTCTCTCTCTCTCTCTCTTCTCTCTCTCTCTCTTCCTCTCTCTCTCTCTCTCTCTCTCTCTCTCTCTCTCTCTCTCTTCCTCTCTCTCTCTCTCTCTCTTCTCTCTCTCCCCTCTCTTTCTCTTCCTCTCTCTCTCTCTCTCTCTCTCTCTCTCTCTCTCTCTCCTCTCTCTCTCTTCCTCTCTCTCTCTCTCTCTCTCTCTCTCTCTCTCTCTCTCTCCTCTCTCTCTCTCTCTCTCTCTCTCTCTTCCTCTCTCTTCTTCTCTTTCTCTATCTCTTTTCTTTCTCTCTCTTCCTCTCTCTCTCTCTCTCTCTCTCTCTTCCTCTCTCTCTCTCTTCCTCTCTCTCTCTCTCTCTCTCTCTCTCTCTCTCTCTCTTCCTCTCTCTGTCTCTTCTTCTCTCTCTCCCCTCTCTTTCTCTTCCTCTCTTTTCTTCCTCTCTCTCTCTCTCTCTCTCTCTCTTCCTCTCTCTCCTTCTTCCTCTCACTCTTCCTCTCTCTCTCTCTCTCTCTCTCTCTCTCTCTCTCTCTCTCTTCCTCTCTCTTCCTCTCTCTCTCTCTCTCTCTCTTCCTCTCTCTTCTTCTCTTTCTCTATCTCTTTTCTTTCTCTCTCTTCCTCTCTCTCTCTCTCTCTCTCTCTCTCTCTCTCTCTCTCTCTCTCTCTTCTCTCTCTTCTCTCTCTCTCTCTCTCTCTCTCTTCTCTCTCTCTCTCTCTCTCTCTCTCTCTCTCTCTTCCTTTCTCTCTCTCTCTCTCTCTCTCTCTCTCTCTCTCTCTCTTCCTTTCTCTCTCTCTCTCTCTCTCTCTCTCTCTCTCTCTCTCCCTCCTTTCTCTCTCTCTCTCTCTCTCTCTCTCTTCCTCTCTCTCTCTCTTTTCTTTCTCTTTTCCTCTCTCTCTCTTCCTCTCTCTCTCTTCCTCTCTCTCTCTCTCTCTCTCTCTCTCTCTCTCTCTCTCTCTCTCTCTCTCTCTCTCTCTCTCTCTCTCTCTCTGACACATTTTTTTGAGGTCTCTTTGACCTTGTTCTTGTCTTCTGGGAAGTGGAGTATGATAATGGCGGTGTATTATTTTAGGAGGAAGAGATGGATCTGTGGAGGATGTGAGAGAACATGGCTCTGACAGGAAAACAGAGAGAAGCAAGAGAGAAAAAATGATAAATATAGAAACAGCTGTAAAAAGAAAAACACGGGAGAAAGAACGGCATTTTCACACAAGGACATCTCGGTCTTGTGAAGACAAACTGCAGGAGCATCTGTTCAAAACGCAAGCTGAGAGCGTGTGTGTCTCTCACACACACACACACACACACACACACACACACACACACACACACGAGCGAACGCGGTCTGAGCCTCTGATTCATGGTGTGAATTCGAGCGACAGGCAAAACAACACACGGCCAAACAGAAGGTTTTTCCCATTAAATTCCCATTATAATATGTGTTGTGTTCACAATCCCTAACCACACACACACACACACACACACACACATCACACACACACCACACACACTTTATATAAATAGTCTGGACCAAAATAAAATTCATACTCAGAATGTTCAGAAAATGCAGATCATCTGCCAAAACGTTCTGCGTCTACATTCCTGAGCTTAGCATCAGTGCTACAATGCTAACGCAGCTAATAACTGGAGGAAGCATCAAGCTCTCAGTTTAGCACGTGTCCCATCACGCAGAAGTTTATTATTCTCAGAGGTTTTTATTAAGATCTGCCATCACAGTTATCAGGAAGGAACCCACACACTAAAAAAACACTAATTCGTTTACATTTCTTTAAACATAACATCTGTTAATGCACGCAGATCAGTACACTTCAGCTAGCGTTCTGATTCAGTGTCTTTCATCCAGAGATGAAGTTTAAAGCCACATTTAACAGTTAATACTGCATTACAATTAGCATAAAGAGCTAGTTTTAAGGATGCCATAAATAGTTTAGAGACATGAACAATCTACACTGAGAGGAACATTGGAGAAGCATGAGAGGAACCTGGGAGGAACATGAGAGGAACCTGAGGAAAAGTCCTCAATGGGTCCTCTATGTTTTATTCTTATTTCTTTTGCAGGTATAACAGAATTTACCTGGTTGGTGTTAATTCAGCACTGTAGATGTTCGTGTGGCGTTCTTGGTGTCAATGTTAATGAAATCATTTTAGGGTAATAATAAGATGCAGGTGTTAATGATCTCTGTAGATCATATAAACTAATCCAGGTGTTTAGGTTTATGCAGGTGTTAATAAACTAACCCAGATCTTATGAATTTATTCAAATGTTAGTAAAAATATCCAGATATTAACAGCCTCAACCAGGTGTTAATAAAGAACCCAGATGTTGATAACCTAATCCAGGTAATAATAAACTAAACAGGTGTTAATAAATTTATCCAGGTGTTAATAACATCATCCAGATGTTAATAAACTAACCCAGAGGTTATTAAACTAATCCAGATGTTAATAAACTAGTCCAGATGTTATTAAATTGATCGAGAGTTTATTAAACTAGTCCAGATGTAATTAACTAATACATATGTTAATAAAATAATCCAGATGTTAATAATTGAACCCAGATGTTAATGCTAGGTGTTCTGCAGGTGTTCTACAGTGTGTCTGCTCCTCACCTGTCCGAACACGGAGTTGAGGATGGGCCTCAGTTTGAAGTCTGAGTCGGAAGATGCTGCGCCGGTAGAGGCTTTGGGCACCGGGGAGCACGAGCCGCCAATGTCGTGGTCGCGCGCTGGTCCCGCGGCTCCGGATGACCGCCGGTGTGTCCGTGGGGACTGGAAGAACAGAAGCGAGGTGGAGGAGGAAGTGGAGGGCGTCTCCTCAGAGCCCTCGGAGAAAGACCGAGTCCTGTTGGGCACGCGAGCACCGTGAGGATGTTTCGTGCGGTGCTCGTGCGGCAGGTCGTCCCGCGCGGACCGGTGATGGTGATGATGATGATGATGATGGTGGTGGTGATTGTTATGATGATGGTGATGATGGTGGTGGTGTCGGTGCGCGTGTCTGGATGTCTTGCGCTCTTTCCCGCCACTACCGTTACCGCCGCCGTCGCCGCTCGCGTCTGTCCGCTCCGGTGCGTCGTCCCGCAGTCTGGGCTGAATCTTCCCCGCCACGCGCTTCCGGTCCGGCGGTGAAGGCAGCAGCAGCGCCGGGTGACAGAGCGGACGGCGCGAGCTCGCGTCACTGTCGGGGCTCCAGAGCGGCTCGTCCGGGGCTCGAGATCTCCGGTCTGCTGCGGAAGATCTGAGCAGAGAAGCGGTGGAGTCGCTTTTAGGGAGCGAGAGACTCATGATGGGCTTCATCTGTTCATCCTAAAGAGAGAGAGAGAGAGAGAGAGAGAGAGAGAGAGGGAGAGCGCAGGAGAACGGGAGGAGGAAAAGAGAAGAGGAAAGGTAGACAGAAAGAAAAAGGAAATGTGCGTGTGTGTGTGTGTGAGAGAGAGAGAGAGAGAGAGAGAGAAGAAGAGAGATGAGACTAAAAGAGAGAGAGATGAGACTAAAAGAGAGAAAGGGTAATTCAAGGTGATCCAATAACATCACGTTGGTGTGTGTGTGTGTGTGTGTGTGTGACGGATAGGCACGTGGTGGTTTTCGGTTACACAATATATCGCAGTTGTCAGTGCGCATCGGGGGCGAGTTACAGTTTTGTATTTTGGGAAAAGAGTAAAATCCGTTCATAAAGAATAAACTTCATAATAATACACATTAATATTCAACATTTAAAACGGACACAGTGTAAAGATGAAGTATTATATCTGTGTGTGTGTGAGGTTGTGTATAAAGATGTGAGGTTGTGTATAAAGATGTGAGGTTGTGTATAAAGATGTGAGGTTGTGTGAGTGTGTGAGGTTGTGTATGAGAATGTGAGGTTGTGTATGAGTGTGTGAGATTGTGTATGAGAGTGTGAGGTTGTGTATGAGAGTGTGAGGTTGTGTATGAGTGTGAGGTTGTGTATGAGAGTGTGAGGTTGTGCGTGAGTGTGTGAGATTGTGTATGAGAGTGTGAGGTTGTGTATGAGTGTGAGGTTGTGTGAGTGTGTGAGATTGTGTATGAGTGTGTGGTGTGTATGAGAATGTGAGGTTGTGTGAGTGTGTAAGGTTGTGTATGAGTGTGTGAGATTGTGTATGAGAGTGTGAGGTTGTGTATGAGAGTGTGAGGTTGTGTATGAGAGTGTTAGGTTGTGTGAGTGTGTGAGATTGTGTATGAGAGTGTGAGGTTGTGTATGAGAGTGTGAGGTTGTGTATGAGAGTGTGAGGTTGTGCGTGAGTGTGTGATTGTGTATGAGAGTGTGAGGTTGTGTATGAGAGTGTGAGGCTGTGTGTGAGTGTGAGATTGTGTATGAGAGTGTGAGGTTGTGTATGAGTGTGAGGTTGTGTATGAGAGTGTGAGGTTGTGCGTGAGTGTGTGAGATTGTGTATGAGAGAGTGTGAGGTTGTGTGAGTGTGTGAGGTTGTGTGTGAGTGTGAGATTGTGTATAAAGATGTGAGGTTGTGTATGAGAGAGTGAGGTTGTGTGCAGTGTGTAAGGTTGTGTATGAGAGTGTGAGGTTGTGTACAAGGATGTGAGGTTGTGTATGAGTGTGTGAGGT
>NC_060900.1:498100-500600 GCF_014805685.1 Silurus meridionalis | reverse complement strand
ACAGGCTCTAATGCACCACTATACCATCAGAGATGTGGATTTCTGATCTGAGTGCTGATAACAAGCCAGAAGGTCCCTCTCCTCTTTAGTCTGGAGGACCAAATGGGGTGTCCATGGTTTTCAAAAAGAAATTACAATTTCGATTGGTCTGAGCACAAAACAGTTTTTCACTTTGCCTCAGTACATTTTAAATGAGCTTTGGGCCCAGAGAGGATGGAGGTGTTTCTGGATCATGTTCATGCATTTTTCTCTTCATGATAGAGATTTAATCTGCATTTAGAGAGAGAGAGAGAAAGATAGAGAAAGAGAGAGAGAGAGAGAAAGAGAGAGAGAGAGAAGAGAGAGAGAGAGAGAGAGAGAGAGAGAGAGAGAGAGAGAGCGAAGAGAGAGAGAGAGAGAGAGAGAGAGCGAGAGAGAGAGAGAGAGAGAGAGAGAAAGACTGTTTATAGTGATTAGGATTTATTAGAACTCTTTGGCTCCCTCTAGTGTTGATGCTGAATGATGATTTCACTCAGCAGGTGTTTTCAGGTAAAATTATAGTATATACTTAACCTTCTGATATATATATTTTGTGTTTACACACAAATGTGAGATTTTATAGTGATTATAATTGAATTATAACTCTATATACTATATAATAATATATACTATATCTCTATTTAAATGTTTATTTTATATTAATTTGTGATCTTTATTCAGGACTCCCTGAAGCCATGTTGCATCTGTTACCTGCTGTAAGCCCCGCCCTCTTTTCATGGTGGATAATGGGGCAGGTGAATGCACTCAGACACAGGTGAGTCCAAAGTTCAGTTGATGTTTCCTTCTGATGCACCATCTACAGTCTGTAATCTATAATATTGTGTAACTCTGTAGCTTATGCAAAGCGATCGAGTAGGTGTGTGTGTGTGTGTGTGTGTGTGTGTGTGTGTGTGTGTGTGTGTGTTATGCAATTCGTTTTATTTCCGGAACTGATTTTACAGTGAGTATTTTTTAAGGTCTCAAATCACAATCAGCAGGCGGAGAAATAGAAGAATACGTGTCTATCTCCAGATCTCAGCCAAGGTTCAATATGAGACGTCATCTTCCAAAAAACAGATGCTGGAAGATGAAAAAGCTCTCAGGAACCTTATTTACATGACGGCTGTTTATTTCAGCCAGGCGTGAAATGACTGAAGTGTGTGTTTCAGTGTGCATGGAAGAATACAACACACACACACACACACAACATTGATTCAGCTAGCTGATTAGCTAAACGTAGAAAACGTAACATGCTAGTATAAAGGAAGTCTCACTGTTTCGGTTTGACTAGGAAAAGTGCATTCCTATAGTAACAATAAGCTCCACCCACCAGTGGTGTAAACCAATTAACTTCTTTCTTTCTGCTAGATCGAGCTGATCTGACTTTGAAGTAAAGCAGAGCTACCTATTTTACTCACTTCTCCTCAGAAAACATTCAATGTAAGAATTTCATACACATACAATTTACACGTTTCTCCCAAATCCTCGCTGATTTATAAAAAGGAAGTTTTATCAGAAGAAGAAAAGTGGTGTGGTTAAAAAAGTAATCCCGCTGTCCTCCACTAGAGGGCTCCACAGGTGTTTCTCTTTACATTTCTGTAGAAGTCAGTAGAAATGTAGTTGATCAAATAAAAACAATTTTATTTTAAAATAAAAACACACACACACACACACACATACACACACACACAGAAGGTTGTACAACTGGCTCTTTATTAAACACACATCATCACTCAGCTGTAGCAAAAAAAAAAATCACATCTAGGAAACACAGAAAATCAGAACATCCGCAAGAATCCGTCACTCGCTCGGCTGGGAAAGTCACACGATGCTAGAAAACCGATTTACGATACGCCATGTCCCGATGGGATTCAGGTCTTTATAAAAGGAATGTACGAGTAGCACAGAAGGAACGAAGGAAAGAATGAAGCAGTAAACCACCGAAGCGCTTGAATGAGCTGAAAGTTCTGCGTTTTTGTTTCTATTTCTACTGTAAACTTTAAAGTGTGCTTCTGTACAAGATGCTGCGCTCAAATACGCCCGTGTTCTCGTGTGTTGTTCAGAAGATAACACCTGACGCTAAGTACTGTGCTCGTTTAGCCATCCTGAGTCTTTTTCACAACATTTAGCAACACATCTGAGGTAAAAGCTGACGTTCCATTCAGTATTGTTTACTGTTTGACTAGCTAAATAACTAGCGCTGATTGTTAGCTAGCTTATTCTCCTAACTGTTTGTTCTCAACATCATTTTCCCGCTCAGGAAACACAGATTCACGAGTTCTATTTGAACGCAGCTAGAAATACAAAGCGCTTCAAACTGACGCTAAAATTGATCTGAATATTCAAGATAAAGAGAAAGTTGGAAAGCAGGATTCGGCGTGGATACACAACCTGCCGCTAGTTCTTTACCTCATAAAATTCATCTTTTTTTACACATTCTGCTTCTGTGTTTTAATACTGTCTGTCCACTTCACCTATAGAT
>NC_060900.1:485600-490600 GCF_014805685.1 Silurus meridionalis | reverse complement strand
CTTCCGGATGTCCATTTCAGATTTCTCAGTGGTTTCAGTTCACCATGCAGGTATCAGGAATCCTCTGAGACGGAGCTGATGAGAGCATTTAAAGTGTAATCTGTAATCAGATTATAACAAAAAACCTGCATTGTAGATGTACAAGGTGGTATTAAAATGTTTCAAGCCAAGATTTGTAACACACCAACAGATGGCAGCACAAGGCTGCACGCACAGTCACATGAAGCACCGACCTTCATAAGTCAGTGTGCCAAAAGGCATTGTCCTGTGTATAGGACATGGTCTTATGTGGGAGCTGTGCAGCTGGTGTTATTCTCATCATGTCTGCAGTTTAATCATAGACAGCAAGTTAGAACACCCTGTTACTGAGCTCTCCTCACACGCCAAAAACATCACAATCTCACTTCCACACCTTCCATACTTACCAGGCTCCTGTGGATTTCACACTCTTCCTGAAAAGGTCGCCGTTTCGACAACATTGCGGAGATCCGGCATGAATCGCAGAAGATCCGTGACACGCTTTGAGAAGAAAACTTTCAGGACACGTTCCAGAAGAACACTGGGGGCGCTGTATTATTGTGCAGGTGGACTATTTTGAAGGTGATCGTGGGGAAACGTAGATACAATTTCAGACATTGTACTTTGAGGATAAAAAACCTCTTAATCATTACTCAAAATAACATTCTACATCTTCTGTTTCTCCATCATTAAACATTTAAAGACTCTGACATGGAGAAGTTGGTGTTGAATCTATAATCTCAGATGTTGAGCTATTTTATAAGTTCCTCAGGAGCTCCAGGTTCCACAACTCCAACCGTAGACTGCAGACATTAACGCAGACACACCCTGGTGCTCATGATATTTTTCACTCTGCGGTGTTTGTAATGTTTTAATGATTTATAATCACACTCTTGATGTCACTCAGATGACGATTAGTTCCCTCTTATGAGTCTGGTTCCTCAAGGTGTCTATACCATCTAAAGGAGTTTTTTCTTGCCACAGCCCATAGTGAAAAATGCTATAAAAATAAACTTGAATTCAAATGAATTAAATTCCAATACAATACTGTACAAATTCATTACACAACATCTAGGAGTTATTCTGTAATTGTCAATCAAACACTGAAAAATGTATTAATTAAGAATGAATTAGGAAATGGTGTCAGGAGAACGACCTAATTTGCTCCTGAAAGTCAGCAGGAATAAGGAAAATAGATATGACAAGGTCTACAAAATCCCAGTGGAGAGAGTGGGTGCGTTCCAGTACCTTGGTGTCTACATCATGCAGGAACCTATCACATCATCATTCTGGTGTAGAAGCCAGGAGAGCCTGTTCCACCACAGACACTTAAACCTCCATAAACCTTCCTCTAAAATGCTCTGGAGCTTTTACACATGTACCAGAAAGCGTATTGTGACAGGAAACAACACAGCCCGGTTTGGGAACAGCACCAAGTCTCCAAAACAGGTGAATAAATCTACACTGTACACAAGATTACAAACTTAATATAAATATAACTCTTAAATTCTACAAAGCAAATTTAGAAAGTGCTGATTTAAGGATATGACTTCACCAATGGAGTGGGTATAGAGTGAGAAAAGAAGGGGACCAAGTACTGCTGAAAGGTCGAGGAGGATGAGGACAGATGACGGCTTGGCTGATCGAGCAGCATGCAGTTTCTCAGAAACACCCAAACGGGCCGTCTCTGTGGAATGTGCCGCTTTGAACCCAGACTGGTTCGGATCATGGAGATCTTCAGCCAAGGCTGAGATAAAGTCAGCTTTCCTTACAGCAGAGTGGCGATTCCAGAGCCCACCTACCACCACTGTTTTACACCTGTATTAATAACTGTTTATTATACTGTAGCTATTTCACTGCAAATACTTCAGCTGAATGTTACAAAGAACAAACATCTGCACACATCTGCATGCTATTCCCCATACCCCATACACTCTTATTTAATCTTTATTCCAAATTTTTGATCTTATACAATATTATGTTAGTAAATTCTGTTTATTCCTGTGTGTGTGTGTGTGTGTGTGTGTGTGTGTGTGTGTGTGTGTGTGTGTGTGTGTGTTAGAGAGAGACCAATAACATTTGCATTGAATTTAAATGAAACACTACAGGCGTCCGTTGTGTTCTGTAAGTGTTAATTCAGCCGCGCAGGTGTGTGTGTGTGTGTGTGTGTGTGTGTGTGTGTGTGTGTGTGTGTGTGTGTGTGTGTGTTTAAAATGTGCTGTCACCTCATATGTCACCTCATACAGTCTTTTATTTCATCTTTATTTTATATTTTTAATCTTATACAATATTATGTTAGTAAAATCTGTTTATTCCTCTGTGTGTGTGTGTGTGTGTGTGTGTGTGTGTGTGTGTGTGTTAGAGAGAGACCAGTAATTTAAATGAAACTCTACAGGCGTCCGTTGTGGTCTGTAAGTGTTAATTCAACCGCGCAGGTGTGTGTGTGTGTGTGTGTGTGTGTGTGTGTGTGTGTGTGTGTGTGTGTGTGTGTGTGTTGCAGTTTTCTCTGTTCACCTGCAGGATCACACCTGAGTGAGAGGATGGAAAGAAGCAGACTGTGTGTGTGTGTGTGTGTGTGTGTGTGTGTGTTTAAAATGTGCTGTCACCTCATATGTAAATCAGCACAAATAAAAAATACAAACTAAACTACTCTACCTGTTCTGGTTTATTTGCATAATTTACGCAGAGATTGGGGCGTGGCTTGGTTTTCCACGCCGCCCCCCTCAGGGCATTTCTGTGTTTGGAGTATGTGAAGTGTGTGAAGCGTGCGCGTGTGTGTGTCAGATCGCAGACATGCCCCGCAGGAGGAAGGAGCGCCTGAGAGCCGGTGTGTGTTTTGCTGTGATCTTTATCGTCCTCATCCTCATCCTCATCCTCATCTGCACAGTGAAGTTCCCAGAGAAGGATGAGTGTCAGAAAGGGATGTTCAGGAAAGCAGCTGTGGCTGCAGACTCACAAACATGCTCCAACATCGGCCGGTAAGCGCGCGTGTGTGTGTGTGTGTGTGTGTGTGTTAAGGCATGTCATTAAGATGTCAATACAAATTGCACAAGCTTCTGCATGACCCACAGGTATAAACCTCATGCCACTGTGTAGCCCTCAGAAGCCTGAGCAGATTCCTGTTCTGTATAAAAACTTAAATACTACAAAGTTCCAGAACAACAAAACTTTCGATTTTTATTTGATAATATTTTCACTTTCTCATTCATTAAAACACTAATATGCAACAGAGAGGATGAAAACACACACACACACACACACACACACACACACACACACACACACACACACACATTCTGGAAATACACTTGTTTGTTGTGACCAGTAACAGCAACCAGCTGTTGATGGTGTTGTGCTGTAGAAGATGCTGTGACTACTGGTGTGTGTGTGTGTGTGTGTGTGTGTGTGTGTGTGTGTGTGTGTGTGTGTGTGTGAGGGGTCATCCTGTTTTGTGTTTATTTAATGCAAATACTCCCCACACACATTTCTTGGCTGTGGTGTTTTTGAACGCAAACACACACACACACACACACACACACACACACACACACACACACACACACAAGTGCACAGTGACAAAGCAGGACTTCGGCTAAGTACAACATTTCCACTGAATGTAGATATTAATCAGGTCGTCGGACGAAGATCAGCCGAGACATGTTTAGCGTCTGATATTTCACACTAACAAGAAATGTGAGTTTATAAACTTCCAGTTCAGCAGATTTACTTTTATTCAGAATTTTTATGCTCAGGTTAGGGGGCGTGGCCTTAACCCTGAGTGTGGGTTCTAATATCCAATGCACTACATACAGTAAGTATTCACACCTCCTTTTACACTTTATTATTACATGAAAGCATCGACATGTGATTGATGATCCTCCGATTTACACATCAGTAGAGCATCCAAATAGTTTGCAAAAAGATTTACAAATAAAATCTAAAGTGTCCTGTAACCATCGTTATAAACTAGTGATATCTGTAACTGAGGCCGAGACGATTCACATCTCGATGCGTAAACAACGATACGATACATTAAAGATACATATGAACATATGAAGCAGCTACTGATGCGATACAATACGATTCCCTCCATTACGATGCAGCGGAGATCCGATTTCTACTCAATTAACACAATCTGATTTTATGGAAAAATGATGATGCTCTGCAACTCAGTACATACAGAAATCATCAATTTACTTAAGTACCTTCTGATTTCTAACGCACGGCTCCTTCACACACACACACACACACACACACACACACACACACACACACACACACACAAGCCTCCGTAGTGCAAAAAAAGATGAAATAAAACCAGATGTTCTTTTGCTGTTGTGTGTGCTCTAAGATGCAGCTCTGCAGCAGTGGTGCTGAGAGAACGCGCTCGAGGAACAGATTAATGAAGAGAAATCAATCAACATATTGAATATTGGTCGCACATTATTGGTTATTTTATTATAGAACATCTACTTATAATTATATGTAAATAAATCGTTTTTTTTACAAATGCAAAAATGTGAAGTGTTGTAATACATCTGCAAACGATTCCACATCACTGTTCTCGTGGTACTATCTCCAGATCTTATTTGAAGTTGTGGTTCATCATTTATAACCTCAAATTTCACTTCCTACATATAAATACATTTTTTTTTACCGAAGCAAATATGGTAAAAACGATGCACCACATCGTTAATGTTTATGCCGTTGCTCCAATGCAAACCAGTGAATCTTACCATCTCTAATATAAACACATCTGTTCTTGGAGGAACCCAGAGTGTGGTAGAGAAGATACCTAAACACCCAGCATCAGGAGGAAACAACCTCGAAATTAAACAATGGAAAGATAAACACATCCTACTCGTGATTTTCTGGAGCATCTAACAGAGAGAGGGAGTAGAGAGAGATTATTCTCTAGAGAAACAAGTTCCTGAATACCATGCTACCACCACCATGCTTCTCAGTGAGCTCCTGTCTCATTT
>NC_060900.1:478100-483100 GCF_014805685.1 Silurus meridionalis | reverse complement strand
GAGCCGTTACCTGCTCATCTTACAAAATAAGCACACACCACTGAGGTACCTCAGACACACACACACACACACACACACACACACACACACACACACACACACACACACAAACACTGTAGCGACTCGCTTGCACGAGGTGTGTCCGCTGAGCCTTTTGAAGGGAACCTCAATGATTGAAAGTGGTATGAGGGGAGGCATGTGTGTGTGTGTGTGTGTGTGTGTGTGTGTGTGTGTGTGGGGGTATGTGTGATAGTATAGGAGCCCATCCTGTACTGTGAAGTATGAGTGGGGCAGTGGCTGGTCCTTACCTTCACCGTTTGCTACCCGGACCCTGACGGTAGGACCTCGTGTATGTCTCTGTGCACACATGCGACAGGTATGTTTCCTGTTGTTTTGACCCCTCAGGCTACGATCGAGGGTCTGGCCAGAGTAACATTGCTACCGGAGTCCAGCAGTGCCTCTGTGACTTTACCGTCTAGCTTTACGCTGGGAGTTGGTGTCTGGGGCCGTGTGGTTGTGTGCATGATGCACCCGGCCAGCCATGGTTTTCTGATCAGTGGCGTCGTCCCCACCCCCGGACCACTCTCACCACCATTATTTTGGCCGGTTTTCTCTCCGGTTGGTGCCATCTCTTTGTAATACATAGCAAACCCTCCATCTGGGTCCTTGGTGTATTATTTAGCTATTATTCACCCCATTTGTGAAAGTCAGCTGCTGCATTTCTCTGTAATAATCCATAGCGGTCTAGAATTTCTTTTTTCAGTATTTCAGAGTTTGACTCTAGGAGGAGGCTCTAGTACGCAGGTTAAGGTAGGGAGGTACGAGCTGCACCCAATCACGTTTTGGACAGCCCTCGTGTATTGCTATATACTCGAACGAGTGTAAAAACGTTTGTGGGTCGTCCCTCTCCGTCATTTTAGCCAGTAGGCATTGCGCTTCCTGTGCCAGGCTAAAGACGGGGTTGCCATCATCTTCTCGCTTCCTTCGCAGCTCGATGAGTTCTTGTGTAGCTGCATGGATTCCTTCCGTGATTTCCTGTACAACCATCTGTTGCTGGATGTTTGTTTCCAACAGGTGTTTTAAACTGGTCCATGGTGTGGGGCGGGATGGGGATTTCCCATTTTGTGTTTTCCACCTGCATTTCTCCACCAATGTCACGACAGGTGAAACTGTCTCTCTCTCTCTCTCTCTTTCTCAGTGCGTTGTTTAAGAGGCCTAATGGGGAGTTGTTGAAGGAAGGAGACATGGTGAAGTTTGAGAAACTCACTGAGACGCTGCAGAAGGTTGCAGATGGTGGAGCTCAGGAGTTTTACATTGGAGAAGTTGCTCAGACGCTCATCAGAGACATTCAGGCAGCAGGTAATGAGACGATTGCATTGTAGCACACATTCTTCTGCATACAGAGTGTACTGACTGTGTGTGTGTGTGTGTGTGTGTGTGTGTGTGTGTGTGTGTGTGTGTGTGTGTGTTTCAGGTGGGACTCTCACAATGGACGATCTGAAATCTTATAAAGTCACTGAATCAGATGCCTGGTCTGTTTCCTTGGATAAATATAGGATGTTCTTCCCTCCTCCACCAGCAGGAGGAGCCATACTTAGCTTCATTCTCAACGTCATGGAGGGTGAGACACACACACACACACACACACACACATACACTCATTGTTTGCTCCATATTCTGGATCCTGATTGTACAGCAGCTTAGGTTTCACAGTGAGACAGAAGTAGACAGGAGCTGAGTTTTATAGCAGACATTTAATGCAACTATAAATGGATGCAAATTCATGTCATGTCTTGTTTTAATAAAAGTTTATGAACAAAATTCTGCTTTTAATTGAAGACACCTGGTACTTCATGTGTGATTGTGTGTGTGTGTGTGTGTGTGTGTGTCAGAGTATGAAATGGACCCAACCTCTCTACATGTTGGTGAGAAGGTGCTAACGTACCAGCGCTATGTGGAGGCGTGTAAATTTGCTAACGGACTCAAGCACTTGATCAAAGACCCGAAGTTCTCTTCAGATAAGGTGTTCATGCTGAAGACTCACATCTCTGCCTGATGTTCATGTCAAGGCTCTTCTACTTCTGCTGCTATTATTTGGTCACATTTGTTTGTTTTGTTTAACATTAAACAGTAAAATAATCCAGATTTAGGTTTTGTGACATTTAATCTTCTGTTCATTTTACACTGTTGTGTGTGAACAGGAAGCACAAGCCCTGATTAAGGTGGACTTCGCTAACCGTGTGAAGGCGATGATCAGCAGTGATATTACTCATGATACTCAATACTACAACGTCACACCAGTCGCTGACACACAGGGAACCACACACATCTCTGTGCTGGATGAAGATGGAACCGCTGTCTCTGTGACCAGCACCATCAACCACATGTGAGTGCAAATCATCCCTAATACACCATACACACCAGGAGCATCTCTGCCCCCTGCTGGCCACCAGTGGAACTGATACACTATAATCCTTATTGATTTACAGCTTGTGCACTTGATATTAATTGTTAATCCTCAGTGTGTGTGTGTGTGTGTGTGTGTGTGTGTGTGTGTGTGTGTGTGTGTGAGACTGTCTTTTATTTGATTTTTAGATTTGGCTCAGGAGTTTTATCTCCTAACACAGGTGTTATCCTGAACAACGAGCTCGCTGACTTTTGTGGCAGAACAAAACACATTCACCCAGGTGAGCTCACGTGTCTGCCCTAACCCCTAAACACTAACCCTTAAACACTAACCCCTAAACACTAACCCTTAAACACTAACCCCTAAACACTAACCCCTAAACACTAACCCCAAACACTAACCACTAACCCCTAAACACTAAACACTAACCCCAACCCCTAAACACTAACCCCAAACACTAACCCTTAAACACTAACCCCTAAACACCAACCCCAAACACTAACCTCTAAACACTAACCTCTAAACACTAACCCCAAACCCTAACCGCAAACACTAACCCCTAAACACTAACCCCTAAACACTAACCACAAACCAGAACCCCAAACACTAACCCCAAACACTAACCCCTAAACACTAACCCCTAAACACTAACCACTAACCCCTAAACACTAACCCCTAAACACTAACCCCTAAACACTAACCCCTAAACACCAACCCTTAAACACTAACCCCAAACACTAACCCTTAAACACTAATCCCTAAACACTAACCCTTAAACACTAACCCCTAAACACTAACCCTTAAACACTAACCCCTAAACACTAACCCCTAAACACTAACCCTTAAACACTAACCCCTAAACACTAACCCCAACCACTAACCATTAAACACTAACCCTTAAACACTAACCCCAAACACTAACCCCAAACACTAACCCCTAAACACTAACCCCAAACACTAACCCCAAACACTAACCCCAAACCCTAACCCCTAAACACTAACCCCAAACCCTAACCGCAAACACTAACCCCTAAACACTAACCCCTAAACACTAACCGCGAAACCAGAACCCCTAAACACTAACCCCAAACACTAACCCCTAAACACTAACCCCAAACACTAACCACTAACCCCTAAACACTAACCCCTAAACACTAACCCCTAAACACTAACCCCAACCGCTAAACACTAACCCATAACCACTAACCCCAAACCCTAACCCCTAAACACTAACCCCTAACCTCCTCGCTAAACACTAACCCCTAACCCCCAAACCCTAACCGCTAAACACTAACCCCTGAACACTAAACACTAACCCCTAAACACTAACCCCAAACCCTAACCGCTAAACACTAACCCCTAACACTAACCCCTAAACGCTAACCCCAAACACTAACCCCAACCCCTAAACACTAACCCCAAACCCTTACCCCAAACACTAACCTCTAAACACTAACCTCTAAACACTAACCCCAAACCCTAACCGCTAAACACTAACCCCTAAACGCTAACCCCAAACCCTAACCCCCAAACGCTAACCGCTAAACACTAACCTTTAAACACTAATCTCTAGACACTAACCCCAAACGCTAACTGCTAAACACTAACCTCTAAACACTAAGCACTAACCTCTAAACACTAAGCACTAACCCCTAAACACGAACCCCTAAACTTTAAACACTAACCCCTAAACACTAACCCCAAAACCCTTACCCCTAAACACTAACCCCTAAACACTAAACACGAACCCCTAAACACTAAACATGAAACACTATACACTAAACCCCAAAATGTAGCCCCTAACCATTAAACCACTAACATCTAACTTCCAGTTACCAATAACTAAAACCCTAACCAGTGTGTGTGTGTGTGTGTGTGTGTGTGTGTGTGTGTGTGTGTGTGTGTGTGTGTATGTAGGAGAGCAGCCACCCTCCTCCATGGCTCCGGTGGTCCTCTATGCCTCAACAGAGAAACACATTTTGGTAATCGGTGCTTCAGGCGGCAGTATGATCACCACCGGCATGGCCATGGTCAGATTCAACACCTCACCTATAAACACCTTTCTGTAACTCAGCATTGAAACACCTGAGCACCTGAGCAGCAGTGAGAGTGCAGGGGTGATGGTGGAAACCAGAACTCTATGTAGAAAACAACAGATACATCAGAGGGAAACGTGGAACCGTTAAGCACTAGTGAATTAGTTCCACTAGCAGGAAAGGGAAGTGTGGAATGTGAGAGAAGAGTCTGAGGAGAATAAAGGAACTGTAGAAGAGCAGGGAACAAAAACAGATCCACTGAGCAGCTGGTCACTGTTAGGGAACACTCAGAACACCGTCGAGTTCCTGCAGAGAAGGAAAAGACGAAATCATTAGTGTTTGAAGCGTGTTTGTGTTTTTCGTTTCAGGCGCTGATGAATTACCTGTGGCTCGGGAAAACTCTGAAAGAGTCCATCGCCTCGCCCGTGGTTTACGTGGACGGAAATAACACACTCGGGTTTGAGAACAAATTTGATAAGGTACAGAAACACCACAATGCTAACATCTCAGCTGCTTATGCTAAAACATCTGCTGCTAATGCTAACATCTCAGCTGCT
>NC_060900.1:460600-473100 GCF_014805685.1 Silurus meridionalis | reverse complement strand
TGGTGGTAGTGTTGATGGTGGTGTTTATGTTGGTGTAGGTGGTGGTGGTGTTGGTGGTAGTGTTGATGGTGGTGCAGAAGATTCAGGTGTTTTTTAATTATGCTTATAATCCTTATTTATTGACACTGTATGTGTCCTGAAGCTATCGTTCCACTCGCACCTTCTCAAAGTCCTTCTCCACCTCAGTGTAGTTGGGGGTGAGCTGGTTGTGGAATCGGACTTCCTCTACAGCTCCTTTCAGGTCGTAGTTAAAGAACAGAGAGTTCAGGATCACCTGGAACAGAGAAGACGAGTCACTGACACAACACACTGAGTAAACAGTTGATCAGTGGGTGGAGTTTAATGTATTGTCTTCAGGACGGATGAATAGAGACGGGTAGATGGGATGTCTGTATGAATGAATGGATAGATTGTTGGATAAATAAATGCATATTTGAAAGGATGATGGATAGATGAATAAATATATAGATTAATAAATGGATAAGTGCATGGATAACCAGATCGAATGATGGATGGATGGATGGATGGATGGATGGATGGATGGATGGATGGATGGATGGATGGATTGGATGGATGGATTGGATGGATGGATAGACATGAATGACTGACCCACCATTCCACCCAATAGGAACACCTGAAGGCCTCTACATGACAGGGTGGAAGATGAACATAAACTGGACCAAATATGGAAATGACTGGAATGAATTCTGACATTCAGACAAGAACCTGTTCAGAGCCATCAAGAAAAACCAAAGTATGGAGAGAAAAGCCAACTGCACACCACAGAGCTGAAGGTCCTAAAACCTCTACAGGCAGGCAGTGACCAGGGCAACACTCTGTCAGGTGAGTATGGAGGAGACACATCTAGCAGTTCTCCATTCCAAACAGAACAGAAAGAAAAGACCTGGGCAGGAGAAAATAGATCAAGTTTCTAAAGAAAAACAAGGTGACAGGATGACAGGAACTGGACAGGAACATAAACAGCATTCTGAAGTTCTCACTATGTGGCAGCATGGATGGAAACTTTAAACTTATAGATGGATGTATGGATTAATGGATGGCTATTCAAATAGATAGATGAATTATGGAGGGATGAAACTGGTAGATAGATGAATAAATCAATTCACAAAAGAATGGTTAGATGCATGAAAGGATGGATAGACTGATATATGGAATGTATAAAAAATAGATGAATAGTTATAAATTAGACGGTATAAAAACATGTTGGTGTGTGTTAAGGTTAAAGCTGTGTGTCTTACCAGAGCTGTTGCCGTGGGGATCTTGGTCCCACCTGATGCACCGATGACCATTTTAACATTGTTGTTTTTGTCACAGATGATGACTGGACACATGGATGAGATTGATCTTTTACCTGCACACAGGGACATGTCCCATGATTTACAGTATGATCCTGTAATCTACAGTTACATCACAGCCACGACTACAGATTTACATGAATAATGATCTGTGTGTCATTATTCATACTTTATTATAGTTTATCTGCATATTTAAAATCTCCTGTTTGTCTGAATCAGATCAAATCTGTTACCTGGTTGGATGAAGTTGTTAGGAGAAGGAGGAACGCCGAAGGAATTTGGGAAGTTCTGAGAACTGAAGTCGTCCATATTATCATTAAAGATGATTCCAGTGGAGGGGACATGACTTTAGAACCAAAACTGCACATAAACAGAAGAGACAAGTAGTACAATCTATTATGTTAGGATGAGAACGGTACAGTGTGTTGTGATTGGGCGAGGCGGTATGGTGTGTTGTGATTGGATGAGAGCAGAGCAGTACGGTGTGTTGTGATTGAGCGAGAGCAGTACGGTGTGTTGTGATTGGACGAGAGCAGAGCAGTACGGTGTGTTGTGATTGGACGAGAGCGGTACGGTGTGTTGTGATTGGATGAGAGCAGAGCAGTATGGTGTGTTGTGATTGGACGAGAGCGGTACGGTGTGTTGTGATTGAGTGAGAGCAGTACGGTGTGTTGTGATTGAGCGAGAGCAGTACGGTGTGTTGTGATTGAGCGAGAGCAATCGGTGTGTTGTGATTGGACGAGAGCGGTACGGTGTGTTGTGATTGGACGAGAGCGGTACGGTGTGTTGTGATTGAGTGAAAGCGGTACGATGTGTTGTGATTGGACGAGAGCGGTCCGGTGTGTTGTGATTGGACGAGAGCGGTACGGTGTGTTGTGATTGGGCGAGAGCGATACGGTGTGTTGTGATTGGATGAGAGCAGAGCAGTATGGTGTGTTGTGATTGGACGAGAGCGGTACGGTGTGTTGTGATTGGACAAGAGCAGTACGGTGTGTTGAGATATTTATTCTTACTACTGATTGATGCTGCTCGTCACTGCCACAGCGCTGCCGTCCTCAGCCATGACAGACAGGTGTGTCGTCCCATGATCCTCAGGAACGAAGTACTGTGGCTCGTAGTAGCTCTCGGGATGCGTGCTGTCGTCTGAGATCTTACGGCGAATGTTTTCTGCAAAGTAGGCTGAGGTCATGTTGTGGATGAGCTGAAAAGAGACAGAAGGAATGAAAACTTATTAAGACAAAAGAAACTGAGAGAAAAGGAACAGCTGAAACATTTGAACATTTACAGTTTAGTGTGGAGTGAAGTTTCTATCAACTGCACACCACAGAGCTGAAGGTCCTAAAACCTCTACAGGCAGGCAGTGACCAGGGCAACACTCTGTCAGGTGAGTATGGAGGAGACACATCTAGCAGTTCTCCATTCCAAACAGAACAGAAAGAAAAGACCTGGGCAGGAGAAAATAGATCAAGTTTCTAAAGAAAAACAAGGTGACAGGATGACAGGAACTGGACAGGAACATAAACAGCATTCTGAAGTTCTCACTATGTGGCAGCATGGATGGAAACTTTAAACTTATAGATGGATGTATGGATTAATGGATGGCTATTCAAATAGATAGATGAATTATGGAGGGATGAAACTGGTAGATAGATGAATAAATCAATTCACAAAAGAATGGTTAGATGCATGAAAGGATGGATAGACTGATATATGGAATGTATAAAAAATAGATGAATAGTTATAAATTAGACGGTATAAAAACATGTTGGTGTGTGTTAAGGTTAAAGCTGTGTGTCTTACCAGAGCTGTTGCCGTGGGGATCTTGGTCCCACCTGATGCACCGATGACCATTTTAACATTGTTGTTTTTGTCACAGATGATGACTGGACACATGGATGAGATTGATCTTTTACCTGCACACAGGGACATGTCCCACATGATTTACAGTATGATCCTGTAATCTACAGTTACATCACAGCCACGACTACAGATTTACATGAATAATGATCTGTGTGTCATTATTCATACTTTATTATAGTTTATCTGCATATTTAAAATCTCCTGTTTGTCTGAATCAGATCAAATCTGTTACCTGGTTGGATGAAGTTGTTAGGAGAAGGAGGAACGCCGAAGGAATTTGGGAAGTTCTGAGAACTGAAGTCGTCCATATTATCATTAAAGATGATTCCAGTGGAGGGGGACATGACTTTAGAACCAAAACTGCACATAAACAGAAGAGACAAGTAGTACAATCTATTATGTTAGGATGAGAACGGTACAGTGTGTTGTGATTGGACGAGAGCGGTATGGTGTGTTGTGATTGGATGAGAGCAGAGCAGTACGGTGTGTTGTGATTGAGCGAGAGCAGTACGGTGTGTTGTGATTGGACGAGAGCAGAGCAGTACGGTGTGTTGTGATTGGACGAAAGCGGTACGGTGTGTTGTGATTGGATGAGAGCAGAGCAGTATGGTGTGTTGTGATTGGACGAGAGCGGTACGGTGTGTTGTGATTGACGAGAGCGGTACGGTGTGTTGTGATTGAGCGAGAGCAATCACGGTGTGTTGTGATTGAGCGAGAGCAGTACGGTGTGTTGTGATTGGACGAGAGCGGTACGGTGTGTTGTGATTGGACGAGAGCGGTACGGTGTGTTGTGATTGAGTGAAAGCGGTACGATGTGTTGTGATTGGACGAGAGCGGTCCGGTGTGTTGTGATTGGACGAGAGCGGTACGGTGTGTTGTGATTGGACGAGAGCGGTACGGTGTGTTGTGATTGGACGACAGCAGAGCAGTTTGGTATGTTATGATTGGACGAGAGCGGTACGGTGTGTTGTGATTGGACAAGAGCAGTACGGTGTGTTGAGATATTTATTCTTACTACTGATTGATGCTGCTCGTCACTGCCACAGCGCTGCCGTCCTCAGCCATGACAGACAGGTGTGTCGTCCCATGATCCTCAGGAACGAAGTACTGTGGCTCGTAGTAGCTCTCGGGATGCGTGCTGTCGTCTGAGATCTTACGGCGAATGTTTTCTGCAAAGTAGGCTGAGGTCATGTTGTGGATGAGCTGAAAAGAGACAGAAGGAATGAAAAACTTATTAAGACAAAAGAAACTGAGAGAAAAAGGAACAGCTGAAACATTTGAACATTTACAGTTTAGTGTGGAGTGAAGTTTCTATCAATTCCCCACTCACACATGTACTTCCTCTCTGATGCCCCAAAATGTTCAGTAAGTTCTCCTTCACTGGTATTGGAACAGCAAGGCTAATTATACATGTTCTGTTTTTTTCTTTTGTTGTCACTGAAGACATTTGAGTTTGAGATCAAACGAACGAATACAAGACAATAAGTTTCAGCTTTCATTTCTTTATCTATCCACGGAGACATTTTAAACAACATGCACCACGTTCAATCGAACGTAAAAAAAGTACTCAAATAAGAGTCAATATCACGTAATATTTATTATAATAATATAATATTTAGTTGCATCAGTAAACTATAACCGATGTGAGTGATTGCTAGCAGGTATGAACGTATCGTTACTAGAGAACAACAGCTCCATGATGTAGAACTGAACATGTTCTCACGCTGGTGATGTTGACGTAGCGAGGATCTCCCAGCATGCTCCTCTTAGCAAAGGCGAAGCGGAAAGCCTCGGTGATGCGGTGATATGTGAGTGCCTTGTTCTCTACAGTAGACACACTTGTGTGTGAGAACTTATAACCTGCACAGAGACAGTTTTACAATCATCATCATCATCATCATCATGCACTAAATTTAAGCACTCATCACATACAGATTTAGCGAGTGCTCATGAATGTTAATGATTCCTGCATCATCACAAAAGCTTATAAATAGCTGGATTATTGATCAATTAAACTAGATTTAATTATACAAAACACCCCATAATAGCTAGTTTGGCTAATAAATAGATAGCTTAACATTAGCTAAGCTAGTTAGTGAGATTTAGCTAGTATTTTATGCTAAGCAGTACGACAAGGCTAATGTCAGTGCCACATGATCAGGTTTAAACCAACTGCAACACTTCTGGTACTTTCTGACACTCAGGTCTCAGGTCTCGAACTCCCTCGGCTAATCCTGCGAGTGTTCTACAGTGAGTTAGCATTACTGTTGAGCACATGGAAGTGGATAATAGATTTGTATTGGACACGACTAATGTCCATTTATTCCACACAAAGGAACACACTTGAAACACACACTCACCATTCACAATGTTGAGGATTAGCGCTAGCACAGGACCACCAGACGGAGCATCTGGAAAGTGCATTGTGTATTCTCCAATATTTATCTTCATCGGGCTTTCATTCAGCTCTGGTTTATAGTTTAACAGATCTTCATGTGTTATAATGCCACCTGAATCATCCCAAAATATTTTAGATTAGCATACAACCTGAGTTGATTAGCAGTAAGTGTGAAAGTGTGTATTAGCACTTATACTGTAATGTGGATTAGCATGATAGCGTGTCTCAGTGATCATTAGCATGTCAGCTAATGGAAACAGACTTTATGAGTTAAACACTGATGAACCTGCAGCCTGGATGTCCTTCACTATCGTGTCAGCCATGGAGCCTTTATAAAAAACATCAGCTCCTCCCTCAGCGATCTTCTCATAGGTGTCTGCTAGCCGTGGAAATCTGATAGTGTCGTTTTCCTTCAGGATGGTTTTGTTAAAACTGCAGAATACTTCACTGTAAATGAGTATAAGAATGAAAATAAATGATTTATAAAGAAAGTATTGATTAGTCATTATCAAACATCAAGGTCTACATGCTGTAGCTTCTGTCTCATGCTAATGCTAATTCATTCTCGGTCCTTTTCAATTTTAATAAAAACATAACCTACAAACACATGACATTAGTATAATAAGGGTATTTTATCTGCTGGCTGAAAACTGTGTAAAGAAAGTGTGTTCCAATTGGCTGATAGTGGCTCAATTAGTTTTGATTGGCTGAGTGCAGTATGCTGTGTTGTGATTGGCTGAGAGCAGTACAGTGTGCTGTGATTGGCTGAGAGCAGTATGATGTGCTGTGATTGGTTGAGAGAAGTACATTGTATTGTGATTGGCTGAGAGCAGTACAGTGTGCTGTGATTGGCTGAGAGCAGTATGATGTGCTGTGATTGGCTGAGAGCAGTGCAGTGTGTTGTGATTGGCTAAGAGAAGTACAGTGTGCTGTGATTGGCTGAGAGCAGTACAGTGTGCTGTGATTGGCTGAGAGCAGTGCAGTGTGTTGTGATTGGCTGAGAGAAGTACAGTGTGCTGTGATTGGCTGAGAGCAGTACAGTGTGCTGTGATTGGCTAAGAGCTGTACAGTTTGCTGTGATTGGCTGAGAGCAGTGCAGTGTGTTGTGATTGGCTGAGAGAAGTACAGTGTGCTGTGATTGGCTGAGAGCAGTACAGTGTGCTGTGATTGGCTGAGAGCAGTACAGTGTGTTGTGATTGGCTGAGAGCAGTATGATGTGCTGTGATTGGCTGAGAGCAGTGCAGTGTGTTGTGATTGGCTAAGAGAAGTACAGTGTGCTGTGATTGGCTGAGAGCAGTACAGTGTGCTGTGATTAGCTGAGAGCAGTACAGTGTGCTGTGATTGGCTGAGAGCAGTACAGTGTGTTGTGATTGGCTGAGAGCAGTATGATGTGCTGTGATTGGCTGAGAGCAGTACAGTGTGTTGTGATTGGCTGAGAGCAGTACAGTGTGCTGTGATTGGCTGAGAGCAGTATGATGTGCTGTGATTGGCTGAGAGCAGTGCAGTGTGTTGTGATTGGCTAAGAGAAGTACAGTGTGTTGTGATTGGCTGAGCAGTACAGTGTGCTGTGATTGGCTGAGAGCAGTACAGTGTGTTGTGATTGGCTGAGAGCAGTACAGTGTGCTGTGATTGGCTGAGAGCAGTACAGTGTGCTGTGATTGGCTGAGAGCAGTACAGTGTGCTGTGATTGGCTGAGAGCTGTACAGTTTGCTGTAATTGGCTGAGAGCAGTATGCTGTGTTGTGATTGGCTGAGAAGTACAGTGTGCTGTGATTGGCTGAGAGCAGTATGCTGTGTTGTGATTGGCTGAGAAGTACAGTGTGCTGTGATTGGCTGAGAGCAGTATGCTGTGTTGTGATTGGCTGAGAGAGGTACAGTGTGTTGTGATTGGTTGAAAGCAGTACAGTGTGCTATAATTGGCTGAGAGCAGTGCAGTGTGTTGTGATTGGCTGAGAGCAGTATGCTGTGTTGTGATTGGCTGAGAGAAGTACAGTGTGCTGTGATTTGCTGAGAGAAGTACAGTGTGCTGTGATTTGCTGAGAGAAGTACAGTGTGCTGTGATTTGCTGAGAGAAGTACAGTGTGCTGTGATTGGCTTGTGATGTTGTGTGATACTGTTGCTCACCATAGTGCTGCAGTAGACTGAATGATCTCCTGGCTTTTCTGCATGGCTTTAGCGAGAGCTCTGCTGACTCGGATGCCGTCTCGTGCTAGCTGGATGCTAGGCTTGAACAGCTCCCTCCAGGGCAGGCGGCCATGACGCTGGTGCGCCAACTCGTAGCCCCGGAGTTCACCAGGGACCGCGATGGACAAACCTCCTGTTAATTCATAAAAACATAACAAACAACACGGCTAAAAAACTCTACTGATCTGTAAAGCTCACTTTTCTTCATGTGTTTGTTTCTAAAGCACACTGATGCTCCCACACACTGACACCTTCATACATAAAAGCGTCATTAGAATCTTCTTTCAGCTTTTTAAATCCCTTCATGCTGTAAATCTGTACGGTTTCATCCGTGTTTCCACAGTGTTCACTCTGAGAAGATTCATCTCCCTGAATCCAATTAAACTTAATCCAATTACAGCCAGAATAAAGTAGTTTTACTGCAGAGCTTGCAGGTGGTTTCCACTCAAACCTCACACACATCTCAGAGGAACTGAGACGGGGTTCCACCAGAACCGAGTCAGGAGTTTTTTATTACATTAGTACCTTGTTGTGCGAGCTGTGTGCTTTTGCCGAACATGTCGGCGGTGGCTTTAAGGGGCGCAGTTTCCCTCGCGTTGATCGTCTCGATCTTTCCTGAGAGAAAATAAACAAAACCATCATTTACATCTGTCCTGAAAGAAACCTCAGTCTCAGTGAGGCAGGATGGAAGAATTTCCAGATCGTAACAGATAAGTAGGAAGAAAGATAGACTGTTAGATAAATTATAAATTGATAATGGATGGATAGATGGATGGATGATAAATTGTTAGAATGTAATGAGTAGATAGAGGGATGAATGTAAATATGGATGGATGATTTGTCTGATAAATTAGATGGATTTTTTTGCAAATTATAGAAAAAAGATGGAGGGATGAATTGATGGATTAGTTAATAAATTGCCAGAAAAAAATATGATTTGTCAGATTGTTGGATTAAATTTAACTTTGATGGATAGAATGAGGTATTTGAGCAAATGGATGGATTGATTGATGGATGGATGGATGGATGGATGGATGGATGGATGGATGGATGGATGGATGGATGGATGGATGGATGGAAGTCACCTGTAGAGCCGTTATAGATGATGATGAAATGTCCTCCTCCAATGCCCAGGTTGTGAATATTAAACAAAGAGTCACACAGCAGCGCTGCCACAGCGGCGTCCACTGCAGAGCCTCCCTGCTGTAACACATCCCTGAGATACAAACACAACAACAACAACGTGACAATTACAGTCTCAACAAACATCCCTATAGTGTGTGTAACTCAGTCACATTCTGTAACTCTTCATTAAAGAACACTGAAAATATCATAGTGTTGTAGTCTGGAAATACTGTAACTCTGTGTGTGTGTATGTGTGTGTGTGTGTGTGTGTGTGTGTGTGTGTGTGTGTGTGTGTGTGTGTGTGTAAGTTGGGGTCCATGGCAGCCATGTTTGAAATCCGTGGTGTTTGATGGGAAACGGAGTCTGAGGAATGACCTTAGAGAATTTTTAAACAACACAATTTATTACAAACAAACAATAAAAACTGTCAAAATACCAAAACAGGTTCATATGTATAATATTTCGCTGCAGAGCCACGGCTGCCTCAGGGCAGAGTCTTGTGATCTAATTAGATGGAATTACAGAGTTAATCCCTTGTCAGTAATTATTTGATGGACGAGCTGTAGAATCACACACAAATTCCATTCAGGAAAGTTGCAGGTGTTTAGAGTCGGGTTCTGCAACTGCTTCAGTGGAGTTTCTAAGCTTCATATTCATGTTATTAACATCAGCTGTGTGTAATTTACAGATGGCCGTCCAGACATTAGTCTAAATATAACTTCTCTCAGACCCTTCTGCTCCAGAAAGGCCTGTCAACCACAGAGACAGTTTTATGTCTAGACGGCTGTCTTTAAACACAAACACTCACCTTTACACCAGAAAAAAATTAAGTATCAGTACACACACCTCAGTGTCAGACTTAACCCTCATTGGGTTCTACTAAAGTTACACTGAGATTAATGTTACACTGAGATTAATGTTACACTGAGATTAATGTTACACTGAGATTATTGTTACACTAAGATTATTGTTACACTGAGATTATTGTTAGTTAGTTAGTTAGTTAGTTAGTTTATTTTTTCTTCAGTCATTCAAACATAACAACATACACAAACAGAATTGTTATAGTACAGCAATGACTAAAGGGGTTTAGGCTGAAGTGAAACACTTATTAATGCCTAACCCTATTTACAACCAATTATAAATACCCAACATGAGGCAACAATAATCAGAAAGCAGCGAAATGAAAAACAGATATGAGAATATTACCAGCTATATATGAACAGCTCATACAGATAACATATTAATAAAAATATTTTTCAAATAGAAGCCATTACTAATAACATTACACAAATCACCTTGTCTATTATCCTCTAAACATTCCATTACCCTAATACTGCCATGTATCATTACATAATACACCGGCCTTCTACTAGTTTTAATGATCTTTAAAATAAACTGAACAATATCATTCTAATGCAATATAACTACCAAGTACATTTAGTTTGAAATTTTTTTTGAACACCTTTATTGATATCGATTGTTTTATTTTGTCCTCCAGACTATTCCATAGATTGTCTCCTCTAACTGAGAAACACCTCGCTTTAGTATTGGTCCTAACTTTATTTTTTTGATAGACCCCGATTCCTCTCAAATTATATCGAGTCTCTCTTGGCTTAAACCTCTCCTGAATACAGACTGGGAGCTTAAGATTGTGAACCTTATACATCATTACAGCTGTGCTTAGACCCACCAAATCCTGTAATTTCAATGCATTCATTTTAATAAACAATGGGTTAGTTGGGGCGTAATAATCAACTCTGTTAACAACTTTAATAGCCTTCTTCTGCAATATGAAGATAGGTTTGATAATAGATTTATAATTATTCCCCCATATTTCCACACAATAGTTTAAGTACGGAAGAATGAGCGAATTGTATAATAAATATAATGAATTTTGATTTATCAATGATTTAATTTTACACATTCTACCAATAGTTTTAGATATTTTTGTCTTTAAATAATTTATGTGTAATTTCCAATTGAGTTTATCATCAACATAGATACCCAAAAATTTTGTATTACACACTCTCTCAATTTCTATATGATTTAATTTCTATTTCCAAAAATAATATATTTAGTTTTATTCAAATTCATTGATAGTTTGTTATAGTCAAACCAACTTTTTAATTTGGAAAGCTCTTTTTCCACTATCTTCAAAAGAAAATCTAAATTTTGTCCAGAGCAATAGAGACTAGTATCATCCGCAAACAAGATACAATTTAACTTTGTTAATACCTTCGGAATATCATTTATGTACATTATAAACAGCTTTGGCCCCAGTATAGAGCCCTGTGGCACTCCATGCGTTATGTTTGTTCTTTCAGAGTCAAAGTTGTTTATATGTACATATTGATCTCTGCCACTAAGATCATCTCTCAACCAATCATGGGCAATGCCTCTTATACCATATCGTTCTACTTTAGCCAACAGGTAATTATGATCAATGGTATCAAATGCCTTGCTCAAATCAATAAAGACACCGACAGTGTACTCTCCATTGTCAAACGCTGTAGATATCTCCTCAACCAGTTTAATGACTGCCATTGAGGTTGCTCTATTTGCCCTGAAACCAAATTGATAATCTGAAATAAGGTTGAATTTATTGAGATAATCATCAAGTCTTATAACATATAACTTTTCTAAAATTTTGGAAAATTGTGAAAGTAGTGAGATTGGCCTGTAGTTTGTAAATTGATGTTTATCTCCACTTTTAAAAATGGGTACTACCTTGGCCGTTTTCATTTTAGACGGAATGTATAATTCCTTTTACTACAATCATATCAAAATCAAAACAGTCTGTTGACCTCTTATTCTTAAATTTAGTCACAATTTGAATAATTTCATTTTCATCCACACTCCTCAAAAACAAAGAGCTCACATTTTCTTTAATAATATTTTTATCTATTTCTTTTACCTCTGATGGTTGAGGGATTTCATTAGCTAGAGTGGGTCCAACATTTACAAAAAAATTGTTGAACGCCATTGATATTTCCTTATTACCGTTTAAGATTTGGCTGTCTTTCACAAAATAATTTGGATAATCATTTTTATTAGTTCGCTTCTTAATAATACTATTTAATAATTTCCAAGTACTGTGGATGTTGTTTTTGTGCTGTTCCAAAATATTATGATAATAAACTTTTCTATTAGATCTTATAATGTTATTTAACTTATTTTTGTACACTTTATATTTGTCCTCTGCTTCTTTAGTTCTATGTTTTATAAATAATTTGTGGAGGTATTTTTTCTTTTTGCAAGCGTTGGCTATGCCCTTTGTTATCCATGGTTTCTCTAGGTTGGTTCTGTCTTTAATAAAGTATTCCTTTAGTGGGCAATGTTTATCATAAAGACTTACTAGTGTAGACAAAAAAATGTCATAGGCCTTGTCAGGATCAGAGGTGGCATAGACCTTGTCCCATGTCTGGTTAAACAAATCAGTTTTTAAGGCAAACATGGTTTCAGGGGTTCTATTACGTATAATTTTAATCTGATCTACTTTGAACACAGTAGCCTTATATAGAAGTTTGTGAAAAATACTAAAAACAGGATAATGATCAGTAATATCATTTATGAGCAATCCAGCAGTTATTTGTGTTTCAAGTCTATTCGTAAATA
>NC_060900.1:423100-455600 GCF_014805685.1 Silurus meridionalis | reverse complement strand
TGTTACTACACCACAGAGTGTGTGTTAATGATATAGTAGAGCGCTGAGGACTGATCGAGGTCACAGGTTTATCTTTAGCTGTAGTTTTTCAATCGTTCGGTCTTTGCTTTAAAACAGAGTGCACTCTGCTGCCTCCTGGAGGCATGTAGTGATAATGCAGGCAAGTTACAATAACAAGTGAAAACCTGATCACAAATTCTGGGTTTGATTTGTTGAAATGCAGAACTGTGAGGTGTTTTTGTGTGATTGTGTATTTGTGTGTTTGTGTGATTGTGGGTTAGGACTTTGACATGCTGAAGTCGTCAGATAAAATCTGCAGGCAGCTGATCTATCACCTCACACCGCACTCCAAGTGGCTGAGACAGAGCATGAGCCGGAGGAAAGCCCAGGCCTGGTAATACAACCTTCTTTATTTATTACACATTCATCTTCCTGATTCTTTCCTTTTCTTCTTCTTCTTATTATTTATATATTATTATTAATCAGCATTCATGAATCGAGGTGAAACCGTTTTAAGGGCCACAATCCTGACAGTGATGAAGTTGGATGTTTGAAGGTTCTGGAACAGAGAGTGGGATCAAATTCCCAGCAGGGAAAGAGTGAAGAGAAAAAACAATGAACTTCATGACTTGGTGAAGGCCACAGGGAACAGGCTGAGAGCTTAGAGAAGGAAGTAATGATAAAAATGACTTGCTGAGGGAAAAGAGAAATTCACAGTGAGAGAACAATGGTGTCAGGTCCTGAGAAATAGGAAGGACCATTCTCGTCTCCAGGAGACAGGGGAATGGTTGGAGAATAGGTGGAGAAAGGATAGTCAGAGAAAAAGGGCTGAAACAGTAGTTCATGCCCAGTTTGGGTTGAAGCGTACTGGGTATGAACAGTGGAAGGCAAGGAGGGATGCACACCATCAAGTCTTCCCAAAAGACGAGTATGCGCCATGGCCAGTGGGTAGTGGCAGCATTCATGCACATATAATCCATAATCAAAGTAGAATTTTAAATAGTTATATTTATATATAAAATATATATATATATATATATATATATATATATATATATATATATATATATATATATATATATATATATATTGGCATTGTGATTAGGCACAGATCTTACACATTGTCAGTAATGAAAACGAGTGGTATGAGATGTTCAATAACCAAAACACAAACATAAAGGAAGCACTAAGGAAGCTCGTAGTTAAGATATATGCAAGATTTGATTTAGAAAAGTTCAGGACAGGAAACTCATTCGTTAAGGTGCAGTCAGAGAAAAGAGAGACGGGGGGGGGGATGTTTTTGTTGTATGTGATTTGTGTGAGGAGCAGGAGTGGTGTAAAAGGAGAAGGTAATAAAGTTAAGTGAAATAAATTTCTGGAAGATTTAACTGGTTTAAGGTAAAATTGTATGATGTAGTAAAGTAAAGTATGTAGGAAGTAGGTCAGTATATACATTCACATATCAGGGTCCCTGGTGGTCTGGTGGTTAGGATGCGGCGCTCACGCCACTGCGGCCCGGGTTCAATCCCCGGTCAGGGAACCAACCCCAGCCACACTTAGTGCCGGTCCCAAACCCGGATAAATGGGGATAGTTGCGTTAGGAAGTGCAAACAAATAACAAATATTTTATAGAGATAATTCAGGGGAAATGCCTGTTGGAAATTGATTTGGAAATTGATTGAATTGATTCCTAAATTTTCAATAAACTAATTAGTATATGGCACAGTTAATACCATATTAGTATGTTATGTGAGCAGTGCTATATAGGTGAGGCAGAGTAGTATAAGGTATGAAGTACATACAGAAGCTGGAGCAATAAGAAGTAAAAGGGTAGATAGTAGTATTCTACATCCATTATATATCATCTCGTTATGACTAAAATAAATAAACACAGAATAAATGCAATAGGAAGGTGAAAGCTAGAGACAGTTAGGCTGCGATGGGCGTTGGTCACGGCGGTTGTGTGCTGTTGCAGTGCTGCTGAATATTGTGTGTTATTCTTGTAAAATTATATATTGCGCATTCAAATCTGTTGGTACATTCTTGTTTTTATTTTTGCTTGGAGTCGACAGCATTTGTGTCACATGTTGGCTGGTGTACTGAAATAAATAATTGTAGTGATAAATTTAGTTAGTAGGGAAAACAACAGGTTTCTGAGGTGCCATGGCTGAGAAAGGCTGACCTACGCCTGTAAGAATCATAATATTTATGTTTAAAGAACGGCTTGACGAAGGCACTGAACTAGTAGATCAAGCTATCAGACGAGGCACAACAGAAAGGATGAGAAACAACCAATGCAAACCAATAAAAATGTTCCTACAGATAAAGCAGGAACCGAACCCCAAGCATGCAGAGTCGAGTGGGAAAAACAAATAAAACAAAAAGAAGAACGATATATGCAAGACTTCAGTCAAAGACCCAGTAGTACACCAGCCGTGTTTTTAAAAAAGAGACAACTCACCTCAACAGAAGTGCAGAGAAGCTTAAGAAAAATGTGGAATGATACGAGTCTGGGATCCTATGGAGTGTATGCTCCATACACTCCATAGGATCCCAGACTCGTATCAGTTCCTGTGGAGGAACTGAAACGATGCAAGTTGAAGAAATAACCAATCTGAAAAGAGAAAAAGATGCAGGCCTGGAGATGCAGCTCACGGCTACCAGAGCGGCTCAACAAACGCTAGAAGAAATAACACGCAGCCGTAAAAGGTTACAAGAATTAGACGAAGCGCCACCTGTGGTGCACTGGAACGAGAACAGGAAGGAGAAAAAAACACATCCACTATCAGCAGCGGATCTTACACAAGGCCTGAAATACAACTGCACATAGATGATGAAAATGAAAGTGAAAATTAAATTTTTGAAGAAAAACACACACAGTGCCCAATTATTGTTAAGGGGAAAGAGCTTAACTATATTTCATGGACATTTATGGACCTGACAGGCCTAATAGACCAACTCCCAAGCATATGTGATGGGGCACAGAAATGAATAACACACTTTGAGGAACAAACCATGAGGCAGCACTTTGCCATAGGAGATGTGAAAGCAATCCTATCCCAAACCTTAGGAAAAGCCAAGACACTTGAACTGTTTGATCAAGCTGAAATCAAAAGAATGGCTGAAGAGCCTAAGTATGATCACAACCCCTTAGGGCCATGGAGGAAGAATATCTGGGATGCCCTAAGAGTGGCATATCCGACCAAAGCTGGAAGAGGAAGAGGGAATAGTTAAATTCATTTTAAAACTACAGGATGCTCGGAGAGAGGAAATGGGAGCTCGATGGGATGAAACTGCTGCCAGTGAAGCACTATTTAAACTGCTGCTGAAGAAAGCCCTGCCAAACGACGTTCAAAATCAACTCGAAACTATAGTAGGCCTGAATACTATGAAATGGCCTACATTCAAAAACCTTCTCCAAAAACTGCATAAAGCTCAGCTTGGAGAGCTAGTACGGAATAAATAGGAAAACCAGGAAAAGAAAAAAGAAAATGCAGCAAAGCAACCTAACACTGCACAGCCTACCCTGACGCAGCCCCAACAGGCAATGATAATTCAACCCCAAACACCAGTAGTATACCAAAATCCAATGATGCAACCTTTGTATCTACCAGGACTACAGTATCCGCAATATTCCACACAGCCTAGATGGTGGGGTCAGAACAGAGGCCGGGGAAGAGGAGTACCTCTTATACGTGGACCCTCACCAGGATACTGGATGTAAAGTGGACGAGGAGCTGGATGCTGGATCTGTCAGGATCCAGCGCATATACAAAGGAATTGCCCACACATACGACAAGATGCACAGGCCGGATGGGTTCTTATCAGACCACAAACAACATCAGCACCTGGGCAAAATGCCGGGAGCTGGACGGGGCCTTGGATAAACGCAGGAAATCAGGAAGGAGGCCTGACTGGGCCTATCTCCAGCCAGATGTGAAGGAGCCCAGAGAAGCCAGAAGGGGAGCTGGTGCAGTGTTCCACTTCACTGCACCCTACGCAAGAACTGACAATCCAGGTAGTCATCAGAAGTGATGTGCAGGCACCTTTCCTAATCGACACCGGAGCAACTTTTACCAGCATAGGAAAAGAAGGCTCCCAGCTCCCCCTCTCCCGTAAAGCAGTAAAAACTACTGGCTTCTCAGGGAAAACACAGACTTTACGATTTACAGAGCCACAAAACATAACTGTAGAAGGAATCACGATACAAGCGATACAAGCACCCCTCCTGTACTCACCGGATACACCAACTAATTTACTGGAAGACATGTCTTATGTAAACTTGGAGCTAAAATACACTGTGGGCCAACAGGTGTATGGGTCACAATCCCAGAACCACTAGCACAGCAATATATAGTTCTTGAAAAAGACGATGTACAGAACACAATGGATAGAGTCTATAGGCTGGAAATGGAAAAGAATGGGATGGCAGGATTATGGGAAACCTACAACCAATGGAAAACCTGGTTGGTGTACATGCGCCCGGATTGTAAAGAAGCACAAAACCCCTGGCACTGCACAAAGAAGGACAAGATGAAGAGTATGAAAAACTCTGGGAAGAACAAATAGACAGACACAAGTATGATATCAAGGCTTTGGATATACCAGTATACTAGTTATAGTGGAACTGCCTGAAAAAGATTAAAGACTGGTACCAGGTACCACCACAGTGCTGTTCCACATGTCACCTTAATGATCGGGGAAAATTTTGAATCCAAAGGGCCAGTGGTTAGGGAGGCAGATTAGATAAGAGAGTGGCTGCCGACTAATAATCCATACGTACACTTATCTCCGGATAAAAAAATTCTTAGGATATCGCAGAAAACAATCGAACATACAGTGGCAACGCTTGTAATGATTAGCAAACAAACAGAAGTACAGGTGACGGTTGGGCTAAAAATCACTGAGGATTATAAATGGATAACAACTTTGTAACTGCTTTCATGGTTTAAGTTCTGGAGGATCTTTTTAAATTTGGGATAAAACTCATCCTGCTCTGACTTGTGATGCATATGGACCTTTATGACAGAGAAGATGGAAGCTTCAGGATGTTTAAACAATGGTAAATTATTAATTCAAAGCCGTTTCTAAAAGCCATCTGTGTTGGTTTTCTGGCCAAGAACTCCAGGAAACTCTGAAGCTCTGTTACAGTCCAAGCTCTTGGCTACTGCCTCATGGCTTTCAGCTAATAATTCAGAGAAGGTTGGATTGGAAACAGGGGAAGCAGGTGAAAATGGATGGAAGAATGAAGAGCTGTTGGAGAGCATGGTAGCTCAGTGGTTAAGGCATTGGACTGATTGGAAAGTCGTGAGTTAAAAACCCAGCAGCACCCTTAACCCGTAACTGCTCATGAGACGTTTGTAAGTCGTTCTGGATAAGGGCATCTGACAAATGCTGTAAATGTAGATGTAAATATGAAATCCTAGGAAGAGTGGAGATTTCTAATAGGATGTTCTAAAGTTCCTGAAAGCATGAGGAGATGGAGGTTTCATGGTTGAGTGCTGAAAATTACAGCCTCATGTCTGGAGCTTCTCGCTCTGGGTTTTTTCTCTCTGAGATTCACAGTGAGGTCATGAGTCAAGAAAGCTGCAGTAATCTGAGGCTCTGAGACTGTAGATAAATGTAACGAATTAGAGCTCAGTACCGCTGTAACGTTAATCACACGTGCGCACACACGCACGCACACACACACACGCACATGCACATGCACACAGAACAGAACCATTTAAATCCTTCTGTGGAAATTGGTTCAGGTGTTATGACTGATTTGGTTCCAGGCTGCTGTTAAAGCACAGATCAATAACACAGAGCGAGAGGAAGTGTGTGTGTGTGTGTGTGTGTGTGTGTGTGTGTGTGTGTGTGCAATGATGGTTGCCCTGATAAAGCCTCAGAAAACCCTAAATTACACACAATGCTCTGCTCTATTACACATATGGAGGAGGGCATAAAGGATTAATAGATGGACGGATGGACGGCTGGACGGACGGACGGACGGACAGACAGACAGACAGATAGATAGATAGATAGATAGATAGACAGACAGACAGGTGGAGTGAGAGACAGACAGATGGAGTGAGAGACAGAGAGGTGGAATGAGAGGCAGACAGGTGGAGTAAGAGACAGACAGATGGAGTGAGAGACAGACAGATGGAGTGAGAGACAGACAGGTGAAGTGAGAGACAGACAGGTGAAGTGAGAGACAGACAGGTGGAGTGAGAGACAGACAGGTGGAAGGCTCTAATATACAGATATCAGGATGTAATAATTCTGCATGAATGTGAATATGGACAGCAGTCGAGTTTAAAATCTAATATAATATAAAAATATAAAACATTTTACTTTGTCATGTGACTTCACAACTTATCTGTACATCATTATTTAAGTGTAAAGTTTTAAAATAGTGAGTTTCGGATCACGAGTGCTGAAGTTCTCCTCACTTCACTCTGGTTCATGACGTGGTTGTTTAGCTCTTATTTGACTCCAGTCACTTTGACGCAGCATGTTATTTTTACCTGCATGAAATCTAGAACATGTTCTTACCTTCAGCTGTAACTGATCCTTCACTCCAGGAGATTTTCTAAATTCAGCACTCGAGTTGATGGAAGGCTGGATTTTACTGTCTAATGTGTGAGGAGAAGATCAGGAGGGGTCTGATCAGAGCTCCAAATAAAACACTGGATTATTCTATAGTTGAAGCAGGCGAGGTTGTGGCACACACACACACACACACACACACACACACACACACACACACACACACACACACACACACACACACACACACACACACACACACACACACAGGCTTATGAGTATTACAAGGACATTTCAGCCCAAACCAGTTTTTTGGTGTATTAGATGGACACATTTCTGCTATCAATGTATGAGGTCTTCTCTGTGTCATGATGACCCTGAAGTTCAGCACCTCCTGAAGAAACCTACAGTAAATCTGCAAGTTGGTAATCAGAAGCGAATACATGGTCATGTGCAGTGTGTAAGAAAAGCATGTTGTGGTGTTGAGCTCTGGGAGAAACTCGGCAAAAAAATGAACAAATCATAATGAAAATAAAATATTTAGTATAATAATCCATTTTCTGAGCTCCATGATCGCTGTGATTGGCCAAGAGAGATGTGTCCTTGTACTGGGGGTGGAGTTTAGGCAGAGAAACACTATATAATTTTATCTCCTTAAACTTGATCTGGATTGTTTACCAAAAAAAAAAGAAACCAGCTCGGAGTAAATGAGTGTTCCTTAGCGTTCCTTGGGGTTCTTCAGTGTTCCTCGGCATTTCTCAGCTTTCCTTTGCATTGTTCATTGCTCTACAGGGTTTCTCAGCATTCCTCAGCTTCTCAGCGTTTCTTAGCTCTTTTTCCTCAACGTTCCTCAAAGAGTTATTCCTGATTTCATCATCTCACTCCTTATCTGATTTCTAATAAAGTCTGATAATAAAGTCAGTATCTCTGTTCTTTACTCCATTTCCAGCATGGATGGTTATTTCCTCTTTCAGAGAGCTGATCTGCCCCTGAGGTTTACCCCGAGTCAGTGCGCAGGAAGTGGGTGGGATTTGGATGCAGATGTCTGATTACGGTGTCGGGTGTAGGGTGAAGGTTGTCGGTTGTAGGATGTGGTGGTTAGGGGCTACGGTGTAGTGGGTACGGTGTAGGGGGTATGGTGTCGGGTGTAGTGGGTAGGGTGTTGGGGGAAGGGGGTACGGTGTAGTGGGTAGGGTGTGGGGGTAGGGGGTACGGTGTAGTGGGTAGGGTGTTGGGTGTAGGTGTTAGTAGGTGTCTTCAGCTTTGTCTAAGAGTCGAAGGATGTTTTTGAAACGTCAGTCTTTTTGAAGTCTTTCTCTCCAGGACCTTGATGAGGGAATGGTTCTGCTGGAAAGCTCTTCACCTTTAGCTATCATCCCCCAGTGACAGCGGTTTTAGTTCAACACGACTCAGCGCTCCAGCATTTCCCTTTATACACACTCCAGTTACTGGTCCCAATGCATCATGGGAAATCTCCTTCATTTATTTGCTGCGGTATTTAGCCTCGAGGGTGAGAGACGAGGAAACAGACAAATAGATGGAGAAGAAAGATGACAGCCGTTGATGGAGTGTGAGACAGAAAGAGTGACAAAAAGAGAGAAAGTGTGTGTGTGTGTGTGTGTGTGTGTGTGTGTGTCGCAGTGGGACAGAATGAATAATGAAAAACATCTGAATCATTTATGAGTCTGCAAAAACAGAATATCTCTGAATATCTCAAGCTCCTCCTCGTCGCTCAGAGAAGAACCATCTGTAACATCCACCTCCACATTCACACCTGAGTTTCACTTCCTTCTCACACACAGTGGTCTGATTTAAACTCTTTCCTCACACTGATCAGAGGTGGATCTGCAGGGGGGTCAAAAAGCACAGCGCTCTTCAGAACTCAAACATAACTGTGACCATGATCCAGATTTATTACAATACATTTCCTCTACACCAGGGGTCCCCAAACTCCGGCCCTCACATGTAGAACGGGGGTCCCCAAACTCCGGTCCTCACATGTAGAACGGGGGTCCCCAAACTCCGGCCCTCACATGTAGAACGGGGGTCCCCAAACTCCGGTCCTCACATGTAGAACGGGGTCCCCAAACTCGTCCTCACATGTAGAACGGGGGTCCCCAAACTCCGGTCCTCACATGTAGAACGGGGGTCCCCAAACTCGTCCTCACATGTAGAACGGGGTCCCCAAACTCGTCCTCACATGTAGAACGGGGGTCCCCAAACTCCGGCCCTCACATGTAGAACGGGGGTCCCCAAACTCCGGTCCTCACATGTAGAACGGGGGTCCCCAAACTCCGGTCCTCACATGTAGAACGGGGGTCCCCAAACTCCGGTCCTCACATGTAGAACGGGGGTCCCCAAACTCTGGCCCTCACATGGAGAACGGCCCTCTGAACGATGCCAGAGACATATTTTTTTAATGTAATTTTAAATGTGTTTTATTAACATCATATCTGTGTTTGATAATTTAGGTTGATTTTCTAACATAAATGTCCCCTGGTTATTAATGGAGGTCGAGGTAGTTGATATTTAATCGCTGGAAATATCGTCTATCGGCAAAAATCCATACCTATAGTTTTCCGGCTTTTGATTCGCTGTCATTACGGGAGCGGCCTCTAGAGGTGAATCACAGCCACCACGTGCTGTTTGTTATTATACACGAGTCTGCGTGCTGCTCAGAGAGCGCTATATTATATTTATTATTCATTTATTAGATAATTATATGTAGTGATTTATATATTCATATTTTTTCCTTAAGCCCATTTTCACAATTAATTAATAATTTTTTTCATAATAAAGTTCCGTACTATTTTACAAGGAGTGTTATTTTTGTTTTTTTATCAGGTATCCATATAAAAAAATGTGTATGAACTTACGCAACGGATCGGACTTTTCAAAAAACACTGAAAAATATTCAGTGGGAAAGAATCAAATCTCTGAAATGAAAAACAGTGATCTCAGGTTTTCCTTCACGCTCCACACGTTTACGCTCCCCACCTAGCACACGCCTGTCATGGGGGCGGGGTTTACTACTGCTTTACTCTCTTCGGCTAGTGAGATTTGGACGGCAGATTCCTGGCAGGTAGTCGAGGTTTCAGTCAATATTGGAGTGAGTTCTGGATGTGGTTCTGTGTGAAATGTGATTATGTGGAAATGACTTTGCTGCTGGGTCTCATCACTTCCATAATCAATGTGTGGGGAAATTGTGTCAAACACGTTGGAGATGATCTAAAGAGGTTCATATTTCTGCTGAAAGCCTGGAATTAAAGCTGAGAGTCTACACTTTCATCACGTCTTCATGTCAGACACCTGGGGCTGATGGGTGACAATGTCCAAATACTTATGACCCAGACACATACACACACACACACACACATACACTTACACACACACAGATACACACACACACACATACACCTTTACACACACACAGATACACACACACACACATACACCTTTACACACACAGATACACACAGATACACACACACACCCACATATACACACACACATATACACACACACACACACACATATACACACACACATGACAGTTGCCAGAAGACATGAGACGAGTGACCATAATTAAAAGTGACAGTTGATCAGAAAATCAGGACCATGGACACAGAATGTGCTTTTTACCATGTGTGTCCAAACCTGTGACACAGCAGCAGAGCAGGGGGTCGAAATAATCCCATAAACGTGTGTGTGTGTGTGTGTGTGTGTGTGTGTGTGTGTGTGTGTGTGTGTGTGTGTGTGTGTGTGTGTGTGTGTGAGAGAGAGTGAATGAGTGTGTGTGTATGTGTGTGTGTGTGTGTGTGTGTGAGAGAGAGAGAGAGACACAGAGATGTGATGACAGAGTTATATTTGGAAAAGTAATTACATTCAGGCCGAGTTACATAAAGGAGACATGACTAGAAAAACTACAGAGGTCACTCCAACAGTGAGGATCTGAGTGGAGGGTAAACACACACACACACACACACACACACACACACACACACATTACTATTCTAGATTTTCATGCTAAGAGTTGTGATTGGCTTAGAGCAGGGTTTATAAATGTGTGTGTGTGTGTGTGTGTGTGTGTGTGTGTGTGTGTGTGAGATCAATTGTGTTATTGGTGCTCATGTTATAATTAAATAAATAAATAACGATAACAGAGAAAGAGTCATACAGAGATGAAAACATCTCAGTGGGCGGGGCTAGTGAATATGGGCGGAGTCAGACTAATTAACAGAGTTAACGACCGAAATCACAGCAAAAATCTGTCATAAAAAAACTGTCGTAATGTTCAGTTACTAATTTTAAATTAATAAATATATCTCAGGGTGTGTAATAGAATAATAATAATTATATAATGTTCATATTTTAAATACTTTTTTGAGATGTGTATAAATTATTATATTTATTTATTATACAAAAATATTAATACAAATAAATATTTATTATTATTATATATTATATATTATTTTGATAATTATTTTAATATATAGTATTATATTAAATTAATTTTTTTAAACAAAGAATAAAAATATATGCGTATAATAGATATTACATTTAATTACATTTATACATTTTTTATTAAATTGTTAAAAGGTCACTGATCACTAGCATGTTGGTAATTTATCTCAGGCTATTTCTCCAGTGAGCCAGCAGGGGGCAACACTTACATTACATTATATGTTCCTCTACTCAATGTTTTTTTTTCTTTTGTTTGTTTATTTGATTTATTTTGCTTTGCTTTATTGCCAGGGTATCAAATTATAGATACACAGAGTGTAGAAGTAGACTTACATAAAAATATGCAAATGTTTAAAAAAATGTTAAACAAAGCAAAGCACCAATTTTAAATATTTTACTTTTTTTATATATTTGCGCATTTCTTTTTCTTTGCTGCTGTAACACAGAAATTTCCCCGCAGTGGGATAAATACGTTTATATCTTATCTTAAATAAATTACAAAATGCAAACAAAAAAATTTAGCAAAATGAATTGAAGCAGTAGCACAGTTTTATTGTGTTAACAGCTTTCGAGTTTAGATTTTCGATTTTTGCCAAAATTCCTTTTTAATTACAATTAATAATTGATTTTGAGTAATAAAATTAAAATTATGAACATGAGATTCGTTAAGCAGTAATAAAAGATTAATAATAAAGTGCTCATCATATTTGCCTTTTTTCACACTATAGAATCCAAACAAAACACCCTTAAAAATAGTGTTTCAAAAGTAAGGTAAAGTTTATAAATGTAGAAAATTCAATCCAAAAAAACTGTGTATGAGGTCAATCTTAACAAATCTAAAGAGCAGTTCGGTAGGGGAACCACAAAAGGAACAGCTTGTGTCCGTATCTGAGCACTCAGTGTTGCTAAAGCTCTACAGCATTCCTGATGATCACTAAAGTTCTGAGTTGTGTTTGTTCTGAGATTCGAGGTTCTGTTGTGTACACAGCACCCCCTGGAGGACAAGCCACAGTCTTTTCCACAAACAGAAGCTTGGAGAACTTTCTGTCAGAGACGTGAGTACGATGTCTGTGGTCCTGTTGGCACTTTTCTCTTTGTGGAGAGAAAAAGACGATTGGAAGATGGTTACATTGGGTGATGGTGATGGCGTCTGGGCTCAAAAAAGCTTCCTCACTTCTCCAGACATTCACCAAATCAGCTACTTAAAGAATTCATTAACATACACTAAAGATATCCTGACATCTGAAATTAAACATCTACAGCAGCTACAAGCCATAAAATATCCTTTTGTAGGCTAAACTGTAAAAAATACGGATTTCCTCAAATCCTGAGGGTTAGATGAGAGTAGAGAAGATGTGGAGCAGGGTGAGGATGAAGCAGTTACATTGTGGTGAGATGAAACAGGAAACGTCACTAAGTGCTGAATATAAAATCTCTTCCAGTACAGGATGTGACATCACCATGCGATTTGGAGCAGGTAGTAAAGATCAACAGGATTTATGTTTTGTCTCTGTTCTTCTTCTGTCCAGGCTGAAAACCACCCTCCAGAAGAAGCTCTGCAGTGACTCGGTGGATCTTTCCGGAATCCTGCTCTCCACGAGGGACATTCGACATGTGGCGTATTACCTCCAGACCAGCGGGGGCGCCGTGCTCTCGGTAGATTTGAGCTTCACCGAGCTGCGGGATGAAGGTTTGCGTATCCTGTTGCCTGTTTTGAGTGTTTTGCCGAAACTCACCACGCTGGCGCTAAACGGAAACCGACTGACTGTCTCCATCATGAAGGACCTGACCGAGGTGCTGAAGATTCCACACAGCTTCTCCTGTCTGGCCTGGATCGACCTCGGGAACAATGTGGACATCTTTACCATGCCTCAGGTAGCAACACCGCTAACAAACACCTGCTACATAAATACTGCTAATCAACACCTGCTACATTAACACTGCTAACAAACACCTGCAACATCAAGACCACTAACCAACACCTGCTGCATCAACACCTGCTGCATCAACACGGCTAACCAGCCCCTGCTACATCAACACCGCTAACCAACACCTACTACATCAATAATGCTTACCAACACATTCTACATCAACACATTCTATGTTAACACCGTCAACAAACACATGCTACATCAACACTGCTAACAAACACCTGCTACATCAAGACCACTAACCAACACCTTCTACATCAACACGGCTAACCAACACCTGCTTCATAAACACTGCTAACGAACACTGCTACATCAACACCGCTAACCAACACCTGCTGCATCAACACCTGCTGCATCAACACGGCTAACCAGCCCCTGCTACATCAACACCGCTAACCAACACCTACTACATCAATAATGCTTACCAACACATTCTACATCAACACCGCTAACAAACACATGCTACATCAACACTGCTAACATACACCTGCTACATCAACACTGCTAACAAACACCTGCTACATCAACACCACTAGCAAACACCTGCTATATCAACACTGCTAATAAACACCTGCTACATGAACACCGCTAATCAACACCTGCTACATCAACACTTCTAACCAACACCTGCTACATTTGTACATTTTGTGCATTAGCTTATATAGCTAATTATAGCAAAATAGCTGTAGCTACTGGTGAGTTTAGATTTATGTGATTCTGTGTGTTGTGATGATATAAGATAACTCTACTAGCAGCGAGCTAATCAGCTAGAAAGTGATAACGTGAGGTGTTTGTGCTCCACAGCCCCTTCTGGTGGCGCTGAGGCGGCGCTGCAGCCTGAAGAGCAGTTTGCCCACTATATACGAATACACGGAGGGTCAGCCGTACTGCTACCGCATGGAGAGCTCCATCGAGGAGCAGAGCCTTTATGAGGAAGACGAAGAAGAGGATGAAGATGAAGAAGATGTGGAGGACAAGCTGGACGAGGAGCAGTGGAGCATTGTAGAGCAGAAGAGCTCCGGAAGTTTCACCTTGAACTACTGCGAGAGGTGAAGCTAAGCTTTTGACCTTTTTAGCGTTACCCAGCACTGTGGCCATGGAACAGGAATGGAGAAACTGTTTGGGGAAGACGGATGGATAGAGTGATGAAGGGGTGGGGATGGATGCTGTCTCTCTGCACTGATTATCGTCGCTCTCTGAGTTCCCCCCTGTTCCCCATCGTGGCTTTATCGTGATCCAGCACCATCACCACATTCACACAGAAAGTCAAACGGCGGTGAGAAAGACGACACGCAACACGCTCGATTAGCGTCACAGAAACACTGGCACACACTCACCGTTTTAGCCGTCAGCGCTGCAGCAGGAAGATAGCAGGCAAGACTGAGGAGAAGACCGAGGAGAAGACTGAGGAGAATCGAAGATGCCGATATTCTTCCCCACAAACTTTCTAAAAGTAAATGAATTAATTCCAATGAAAGATGCAGAAACATCACGCGACAGTGGACCAGATTAGCCGATTAGCATCCTCATAGTGTTTCTGAATAAGGACTCGAGTGCTGTAGTGATACGTGTGTGAGTGAGTGTGTGTGTGTGTGAGTGTGTGTGTGTGTGTGTGTGTGTGTGTGTGTGTGTGTGTGTGTGTGAGCATGGTCAGATTTGGCTGGCACTGCCTCTGCAACACATTGCCACTAACATCACTAAACTCCACTGTGTTCTTTGCTAATCTTCCAACAAAAGCCATGAGAGCAGCTTGTGACATGAACGCTAACGAAACTGCTACGTCAAGACTTTTTTTTTCAGCGGTATGCGTTCGCTCGTCACTCAGCCACAGGAACAGAGATAAAAAAAATATATATATAATATTATAATGCTTTTTATTATAGCGCAGCGTGTGAACTGCTAACAGTCCTGTCTTTGTGCTTTGTGTATTTTTGCTAACTTAATGCTAATACAGGATTTTTTTTTAGATTACACCTCAGATTAACATTGATGTTCCAACGACTAATTTGGACGTCATATTAATCATTGCTAACAACAGGACATGGTAGCAGTAAATCAGTTTAAGCTGCACTACACAACCGGTCGCTACTAATACAACACTTCCTGTTTCTTACACTGGTAATACACTAGTAAATGAGGAATATTACTGTTAGCGAGTAGCATTTCAGTCGCTAGGCTAAGAGAGAAAGGCTAGCATGACTTGAGCTTCGGTTTTTTACTGCTTCCTGTAGCTGTTTAGTGTACAGACCTATTTAACACTTACAGCATCTGTGTGTGTGTGTGTGTGTGTGTGTGTGTGTGTGTGTGTGTGTACTGGTGTAATGTGATAACCTTGTGTGTTTGTGTGTGTGTGTGTGTACTGGTGTAATGTGATAACCTTGTGTGTTTGTGTGTGTGTACTGGTGTAATGTGATAACACGGTGTGTGTGTGTGTGTGTGTGTGTGTGTGTGTGTGTGTGTGTGTGTGTTTGTAATGTTAATGTCAGTCTCTAGTGATGTGTATTTATGTACTTTAAGCGTGTGTCCAAAGTTTCTTTACTTTATAACAGAGCTGTTAGCATGTCTGGCCCATGTGTCAGCTGCCTGTGAGATAAATCAGACACTAAAATTTGATGTAAATCAGACACTGAGGTAATGTAAACACTGAGGTAAATCAGACACTGAGGTAAATTTAACACTGGGGTCATTTAAACACTGGGGTTAATTAAACAATGAGGTAAATGTAAAACTGATGTAAATTAAACACTGAGGTAAATTAAATACTGAGGTAAATGTAAAACTGAGGTAAATTAAACAATGAGGTAAATGAAACACTGAGGTAAATTAAACACTGAGGTAAATTAAACACTGAGGTAAATTTAACGCTGGGGTCATTTAAACACAACAATGAGGTAAATGTAAAACTAAGGTAAATAAAAAACTGGGGTAAATTAAACACTGGGGTAAATGAAACAATGAGGTAATTTAAACACTGAGGTAAATGTAAAACTGAGGTAAATTAAACACTGAGGTAAATTAAACACTGGGGTAAATTATTCACTGGGGTAATTTAAACACTGGGGTAAATTATTCACTGGGGTAATTTAAACACTGGGGTAAATTAAACACTGAGGTAAATTAAACACTGGGGTAAATTATTCAATGGGGTAAATTAAACACTGGGGTAATTTAAACACTGGGGTAAATTAAACACTGGGGTAAATTAAACAATGAGGTAATTTAAACACTGAGGTGAATCAGACACGGAGGTAATTGTTTATTGAAGATTACTTATATTAGCTGTGTGATTGTGATAAACGATGTCAACTGTGTAACACTGTAACCTTTGACTTTATTGCTACGATACCGCTAGTCTGTTATAATGTCATATTTTTACAGGAATAATATTGTTAGCATGTATACCTCAAAATATTCTCACTCCTCTGGCAGTCGGTTTGAAGACGTGGTGCCTTATGTGGCTGCAGTGTTTTAGTTTTTTTCCCCAAAGAAAATCTCTGTTGCATCTTGTAGGTAGCTAGTTAGCATCCGATGCTGTCTGAGGTAAGTGTCTGAGGTAATTGTTGAAATTTTTGATGACAGTTGTTTTCACTCTGTCTTTTCATCATCTATATTTTGGGTATTTAAGGGCTTCATCATTATTCTTAACAGCTAAATAGCAACATGTTATAGTTCAGTGTTCATGCTGCTTACTAGCCTAGTGTTACCGCTGTGTTGAATTTTACTGCTTGAATGTCGAGTGTGTTGCAAACATGAGTGTGTAACTTCCTTCACCCAACACAAAAATATCAAATCTATGACAATAGCTAACATTTCATTCATAGATGTAGTGTGTGTTGTCTCCTGTAAGTTGTTTCAGAGCTTATATTTTTAACTTGCTAATGTTTCAGTTGACATATAGAACTTTACTAGTTATGCTAGTACATTTTATTTTTTCGAATTGCTAGTTAACATTTGTTTCTTTGTAGCGCAAGCGTAGCATATTTCCGTAAACAATATCGCGATCATATCAGGAACCCGCTATCGGTCAATACCTAGCGTGAACGCAGTTTGTGTTAGATGTTCATGGCAAATTCACGTGTATGATGTTGAGCCAAGTTGCTAAGTGTGTTTTACATCACCGCTGTCTTTACAATTTCTGTGTACGTCTGTGTAACGCGTCTCAGTGTTTATGTGGTGTGTGTTGGAAAAATTGTGAAATGAACAATAATTTATACGACTGTTACACGACACTTGAGTAATAAAACCACTTATGTATTGAAATCATGTGCTAACGACTTTTATTTTAAAAGCATGTGCAAGTCAATGTTCTGGTCAGAGCTTCAGCTCCTTACTGCAACCTACTGAGGAACCTGAGGAACCTGACATGAGATCTTATATAAAAAAAAAAAAAACTGTGCCCTTTTGTTTTTGAAATTAACAGACCTTCAGGACATATAAGAGATATAATGTAGGTGAAGGTGTGAGGTGTTACAGGATGTTAGTGTAGACCTGGAGGTGGAGAACATCCTGAGGTGAAGTGGAGAGCATTAAAATGGTGAAATGCCTCACACCTTGCCATGGATTATCACGTTATACTATGGTCACATGTCACTGAAGTTTGTAGAGCAAAACTGACTGAATAGTTAAAAATAAAATACAGGCATTTTATATACAACTTGTTACCTCTACAACTGCTGCTCCAAACCTCACACAGAGATAAAGTATAAGAGTGAATGGAGGACCGATGGACCAATGGATGGACGTGTTTGTTCAGTCTTATTATAATATTATACTCAGTAATATGATATAACAAGCTTTAAATCTTTAAATGAGCGACTGCTAAGGGAACAAGTGTTTATAGATGCTATAATGTAAGTGAGAACAGGAAATGACCGGAAAGTAAAACTAAATGGATAAAAGTGTAATCGCTGGTGGGTTACTGTGGTGCACAGTAATCTGCAGTGGGACAGAAAGTTCAGTAACGTTAGGAATAACATTATAAACTGTTTTTAATAACAAATTTTTGAACATTTTAAAACATTATTGTATTGAAGTGACATCATGTCTATATGAATTCACTAAGGTACCATAGGGGCTGCATCCAAAATTCACTGGTTTTCGGAACTCACAGAGGTCTTAGACCGTAACCCCCTCGATGTTCCGGGGGACCAGTGTACTTTAAATAAATGTCATCAACAAGTCAACAGAAAACCTGAACACTTTTCCTGAGACGGTATTTAAATGTACCCTGGGTTTGAGTGTGTAGAAATGTTATCGCTGCAGTGAGACCTGCAGAGCTGCATTCCTGCTGAACAGGAAAAGTGATGGACTCTCACTCCTTCTCCTCCTCCTCCTCCTCCTGCTTCTCGCATGGCACGCAAACAAAAGGCAAAAGCCGCAGAGATTATAAACACCTCCACTTGAGAGCTACTGAAACACGGTAGGAGCGAACTTCACAACATTTTATTCCTGACCAGGGAAAGTGTTTCATTTCAAATCTGAGATTTTGAGCGTCTCGTTTTCACCTCATTTTCATCAACTCATAAACTATAACTTGTTACTTCATTACCTCGTTATCTGTACATCACATCTACAGGCCTGAGAGACGGAGAGACTCCTTCAGCCTTCAGATTATATAGGAAGAGAAGAACCCTATGTAGTATATAAAAAAGTCTATACTTATATATGTGCTCATTTTTTAGAGTGTATGAAAGATATAAAAGAAAAGAGAAACAGAAAGAGAGAGGGAGAGAGAGGGGGGGGGGAGAAAGAGAGAGGGGGGGAAATCTCATACTTTCAGTAAAGTGGAATTTAACCTTTAATTCCACACTTTTACTTCACACGAATTGATTTATTTATTCATTTATTTGTTTGTATTTAAAATTAGCTTTAGTTACTCATTTTCCTATTTTTATTATTATTTTATTCATGATTAACTTTTTATATATTATTTGTATATTTCTATCTCAAATATATAATGCTTATTTCTATTAATTTTAATGGATTTAAAAATAATTTTGCTCTTTATTATCTTTAATTCTAAAACATTTTACTTTTTTTTTAATAATTGTATTAATTATTATAGTTATTTGATTAAAGTTACTTCACTTTTGGGTCTGTTTCTATAAAAATAGGAAAAAAGTTTAATGAAAATTCTTTTGAGGATTTTGGTGTCTTTGGCAAGGGATAATGTGGAAGTGCACATGTCTGTGTGTGTGTGTGTGTGTGTGTGTGTGTGTGTGTGTGTGTGTGTGTGTGTGTGTGTGTAAATAATTCTGCACTGAATAAATGAAGATGAATAAATGTATAAAATAAAAAGTTTATAAAATTGTTTTTTATTTTGCAGACATGGATCCACCAGACCCAGACACAGACCCAGACACAGACCCAGACACAAACCCAGACACAGACCCAGACGCGAGGTGAGACACTTTCACCTCCACACACAGCACGTCGTCATGACGTCCATGAACTGAGAGATGTTTTGTGTGCGAAATTTAGAGCTAATGAACTGAGAAATTAAACTCCATGTTTTCCATTAACACACACTCGCATCTTCATATAGTGTTCTGTAAACGTGGAGAGACTGAAGTTACAGATTTATATTCACTCATGTCTAAAAATTCATCACCTCACATGAGTTACTCTTAGGAAGATGCAGGGGGGCAAATACTTATGCAACACACACTGTAGATGTCAGTAAATCCCACATCAGGACATTCACTGAAAATCTTGAGATGGAAGAGGTTTGATGAGACTCACTTTGAGTGTTTTACATTACACTGTAGCTTCATGGTGGAACTCAAGCAAACATCTGACACTAAAACTCATCTGCTGCTCAGCTCCATGTGGCATTAGAGGGACATGAGATTTATCCAGACTGTTCTTGATGTAACTTGAACCCTTTTCTTCTCTGAAGCAGGATGATGTGCAGGTCTCAGCCTGAGAGCAGTGAGACCCAAGCCAGAGCCAGCTCCAGATCTTTAGATGCAGCTGTTAACTTCAAAAGATCTACACAATTGAAAAGGTAAATCATCTGCCTTTAGATTCTTCTTCTTCTTCTTTCGGCTGCTCCCGTTAGAGGTCACCAAAGCGGATCATCCACCTTCATACTACTCTGTTCTCTACCGACTTTCCACTCTTCATCCTCTTAATCGCTGCTCTCACTTCCTCCTTACTAATCCTATCTACATCCTGCTTCACATCTCCACACCATCCAACCTTCTTTCGTTCATCAGCTGCTCAAAATACTCCCTCCATCTTCTCAACACACTCTCCTCACTAGTCAACACATTTCCATCTCCATCCCTTACTGCTCTAACTTGCAGCACATCCTTCCCAGCTCGGTTCCTCTGCCTGAACAATCACTACAAATCCTTTTCTCCTTCCTCAGTGTCCAACTTCTCCTACAGCTCCTCATATGCCTTTTCCTTCACCACATCCCTCTTCACCTGCTGCTGCATCTCCTTGTTCTCCTGCCTACTTTTCTCATCACTCTGTCGATCCCAATTCTGTTTCTCCAACCTCTTTCTCCTTCTGCTCTCCTGCACTTCCTCATTCCACCACAACGTCTCTTTATCTTCCTTTCTATTTCCAGATGTTACACCAAGTACCTTTCTAACTGTCTCCCTCATCACTCCTGCAGTAGTTCCACAATCATCCAGCACCTCTTCACCACCACCGAGCTCCTGTCTGACCTCTTCCCTGAATCTCACACTACAGTCTTCCTCCTTCAGTCTCCACCATCTTATTCTTCTTTCAATCCTCACTCTCCTGCTCTTCTTCTTCACCTCCAAAACCATCCTACAGACCACCATTCGATGCTGTCTAGCTACACTGTCCCCCACCAACACCTTACAGTGTCCAATCTTCTTCAGGTTGCATCTCCTACATAGAACATAGTCCACCTGTGTGCACCTTCCTCCACTCTTATACGTCACCCTATGATCCTCCTTCTTCTTAAAATACGTGTTCACCACTGCCATTTCCATCCTTTTAGCAAAATCTACCACCATCTGCCAACCTGAACCTCCACTCTCCTCCACTTCTCCTTTCCCTGCTGTCTCTGTAGACGTCTTCCTCCTCTCCTTCTCCTCCTTCAGTCAACAGCAGCCCAGTTTACACCGGTACCCTGTTGGTTAATGATACCTGTGGTGGTCGTTGTTAACTCGAGCTTTGACTGAACTGGTATGAAATTCTGATTCCTGATCCACATATTTGATTTGGCACATGTTTTACTCTGGATCTCCTTCATAACACAAACCTCCACATTTATCCAGACTTGAGACCGACACTGAGAGTCTCCTGATGTCTGTAACTATAATGACTGGATTGTGTGCATTTACACGCTGATCTACAGAATCCTGACTGCTGCTTCTACACATTCATTCCTGTCCATACTCTAGTCCATGATCTGAGGTGTGTGTGTGGGTTGTATATTTGAGGTAGTATAGTATAATCACCAATGTTTTTTTTTTCATGAACACACACTCACGTCTCCATGAAGTGTTCAGTAAACAGTGTGGAGAGACTGGATTTAGGAACAATATGTGTGGCTGCATTCCAGCACTGCTATGATTGGTCCTCCAGACTCAGAGAGGTGGAGTCTACAGGGTGTGGTGTAGAACACACACACACACACACACACACACACACACACACTCTTACACGCACATATGAAAAGATTAGGTTTTCCTGGAGATTCTCTTTGTTCATTGTTATGGGGAAAAAAGTGTCATGGCAGAAATTCAAAAAATTCTGATGGCAATAAAGTCTTAGTCAGACGTGACTTACTTTAGCTAAATTACACTGGAGGTCCAGGGTGGAACTCAGGTGAACTCCATGTGGAGTTAGATGAACAGGAGATATTTATCCACACTTGACCTGCTGTAATGTGGACACTTTTCCCCTCTGAAGCAGGATGATGTTCGGCTCTCAGCCTAATAGCAGCGAGACCAGAGCCAGCTCCAGATCTTTAGATGCAGCTGTTAACTTCAAAAGATCTACAGAACCAGGACGGTAAAACATTTGAACAGGAGAATTTACACTCTGATCTGATTTACACAAACAAACAAAAAAACGTTAGGAAATGTTTAATCGTGTTTGTACTGGGATTCAGATTTCATCTCAGCAACAACTTCAGCATACCCTTTTAACATGGCTACTACACACACACACAAACTCAAACTCAAACCCGAACTCGAACTCGAACTCTAACCCAAACCTGAATGCTGCTCACTAAAAATATACGTTCTTTGTTTCTCCATTTTCAGTGAGCAGCATTCAGGTTTGGGTTAGAGTTCGAGTTCGAGTTCGGGTTTGGGTTTGGGTTTGGGTTCAGGTTAGAGTTTGGGTTAGAGTTCAAGTTCGGGATAGAGTTCGAGTTTGGGTTAGAGTTCAGATTAGTTTCTAATTGTTTTGGTGTAGCTCAGATGTTTCCTTCCTTGTTTTGTGATCTTACTTAATCTACTTTAGTCTGTTTGACAGTATTTTTTTTTTTTTAGAATGACCTTTGACTTCTTCTTCTTCAGCTCACCCCTGAACAGAACCTGGTCTCTGAGGTCTGATGTGAGTGTTCGCTCTTTTGATTCAGTGCCTGAATGTCAGGATGATGATAAGGAAGACGATGGAAGGTAAATCTGAACAGTTTAAACCTGTTAAGTGAATCAGTAATCTGTCGTCCCCTGTTGGTTAAAGTCGGTATAGCAGATCTCTGAGTTACAGTTACATCTTCACCTCTGACTGGTATAAATCTTAGACGCTGGAGACTTCCTCCATTCATCTCACATAAACACCTTGTTAACATAAAACCTCTTAATGACATAATTCACATGACATGTGAATGAACTGTTACTATAGAAACAATAACGTCTCAGAACGAGCGCATTATATAAACCTGCACCACTGTTTTAGAGCACTAATCACCACCTGCTGACCAATTACAATCCAGTGTCATGCAGATGTTTCTACATAATGTTCACTTTGTGTTCTCTGGACCAGGCCGAAGTCTCCGAGCGTCCAGTCCCGTATGAGTGTGAACTCTTTGGAGTCTGCTGTGTTCACGTTTGACCCTCTGGTTAAATGCAGGTAAAATATCATTCTGTCCAGGAAACACACACACTAGCAGACACACACAGTTATAGAATTTAGAGCTTTATAGTTGATTTACCTCAGCAGATGTGTGTGACATTTTACTGTATTAAAAACAGAATTTAATAATTATGATTGTGTTTTTATTGAGAGGAGACAGAAGTCAAAGCTGCTCTCTGAGAAAACACTCCTGTTCTATTCACCGTTTATAAAAACACCACAATTAATCTTAACGGATTTATATTTCGTACAGAAGAAGCAATAACTCAATGGAAAGGCCTCCGAGTCTCAGTGGATCACACGAGTTTAACCCCAGGTGATTCCTCACACCTTCACTCGGCTTTTCCTTCATCTGAAATACATTCACTTCCATCGAACAGAAATAAAACAAAGCCAACTCTTCTGCAGTGAACGAGTGATTCGTGTGATTTGGGTTTTCAGGTCTCCATCTCCAGCGCTGAGCAGAGACTCAGGGATCACCAGCTCGTCAGGAGCCAGCGGTTTCTCCGCGAGTAAAGAGCAGGGGCTGAGCGCTCAGTACGCCGGAGCTGAAGATGTGGCCTGTGACGCGTGCAGCGGGAGGAAATTTAAAGCCTGGAAGTCGTGCTTAACTTGTGTTCGTTCCTTTTGTGAGAAGCATGCCAGGGATCACTACAGGTGCAGGGAGATGGAGCAGCACCAGCTGGTGGAGGTCACCAAAGATCTGGAAGTGTACAAGCAGAATGCTGATTTGAAGGAGGTGATCAGGAAGCTGGAGGAAGTGAACCGGCTGCTGAGAGAAGAACTAAAGTCTGTGAAAAAGGACAGCAGCGCTCCGAGTCTTCCAGCGTACATTATCGGAGGGACAAAACCCACAGCAGGTGAGAGAGGAACCATGAGGTGAAGTTCTCGTACTGAGAGAAAATAAACTCAGAGAACTGATGGGTTAATTTTCTCCCCTGGCAGCCGACGTGGTTTTGGATCCTGAGACGGCTCACCGTACACTCGTCATCTCTCAGAGCGGGAAACGAGTGCGAATGGGCCGCAAATCCAAAGTCCAGCCCGGACCTCAGAGGTTCGACAGGTGGGAGTGTGTGATCGCCAAAGACGGCTTCAGCTCAGGACGACATTATTGGCATGTATGTACACACCTGCACACACTACACACACATGTACACACCTGCACACACATGTACACACCTGCACACGACTATACACACATGTACACACCTGCACACGACTATACACACACGTACACACCTGCACACAACTATACACACATGTACACACCTGCACACGACTATACACACACGTACACACCTGCACAACTATACACACATGTACACACCTGCACGACTATACACACACGTACACACCTGCACAACTATACACATGTACACACCTGCACACGACTATACACACATGTACACACCTGCACAACTATACACACATGTACACACCTGCACACGACTATACACACATGTACACACCTGCACACGACTATACACACATGTACACACCTGCACACGACTATACACACATGTACACACACATGTACACCTGCACACGACTATACATACACACATGTACACACTGCACACACATGTACACCTGCACACTATACACATATACACATGTACACACTATACACATTTACACACCTGCACACACATATACACACCTGCACACGACTATACACATATACATACACACACATGTACACACCTGCACTACTATACACATTTACACACCTGCACTATACACACATGTACACACCTGCACACATGTACACACATACACATGTACACACACATACACACATGTACACACCTGCACCGACTATACACATGTACACCTGCACACGATTATACACACATGTACACTATACACACCTGTACACGACTATACACATGTACACACCTGCACGACTATACACATGTACACACATGCACGACTATACACACATGTACACACCTGCACGACTATACACCCATGTACACACCTGCACGACTATACACACATGTACACACCTGCACGACTGTACACACATGCACACGACTATACACACATTTACACACCTGCACACTACTATACACACATTTACACCTGCACGACTATACACACATGTACACACCTGCACACATGTACACACCTGCACACTACTATACACACATTTACACACCTGCACACGACTATACACACATGTACACACCTGCACACACATGTACACACCTGCACACAACTATACACACATTTACACACCTGCACACGACTATCCACACATGTACACACCTGCACACGACTATACACACATGTACACACCTGCACACGACTATACACACATGTACACCCCTGCACACGACTATACACACCTATACACACCTGCACAGGACTATACACACATGTACACACCTGCACACACCTATACACACGTACACACCTGCACACACCTATACACACATCTACACACCTGCACACGACTATACACACATGTACACACCTGCACACACATGTACACATGCACATGACTATACACACATGTACACACCTATACACACATGTACACACCTGCACACAACTATACACACCTGCACACATGTACACACTATACACACTGTACACACCTGCACGACTATACACATGTACACACCTGCACACACATATACACACATGTACACACCTGCACACACATATACACCTGTACACACCTGCACACACCTATACACACATGTACACACCTGCACACACCTATACACACATGTACACATGTACACACATGCACATGACTATACACACATGTACACATGTACACCTGCACACACTTATACACACATGTACACACACCTGTACACACCTGCACACGACTATACACACATGTACACACATATATACACACATGTACACACACCTATACACACATATATACACACCTGCACACGATTATACACATGTACACACCTGCACACTACTATACACACATACACACATGTACACACCTGCACACACTATATACACATGTACACACATGTACACATATACACATATACACATATGTACACATATACACATGTACACCTGTACACACATATATATACACATGTACACATATACACCTGCACACACACTATACACATATGTACACACTGCACACGATTATATACACATGTATACACCTGCACACTATACACATATACATATACACACATATGTACACATATACACCTGCACACACTTATATACACATATATACACATGTACACATGTACACGATTATACACATATATACACATATGTACACATATATATACACATATATATACACATATATACACATGTACACACCTGTACACACTATATACACATATATACACACATGTACACACCTGCACACACTTATATACACATATATATACACACACACACCTGCACACATTATACACATGTACACACATGTACACGATTATACACACACACACGTATACACCTGCACACACTTATATACACATGTACACACCTGCACACACCTATACACACATATACACATGTATACACCTGTACACACATATATACACACATGTACACACCTGCACACGACTATACACACATGTACACACCTGCACACGACTATACACACACACACACATGTACACACCTGCACACACACTATACACACGTATACACCTGCACACACGACTATACACACATGTACACACCTGCACACGACTATACACACCTGCACACGATTATACACACATGTACAAACCTGCACACGACTATACACACACACACATGTACACACCTGCACACACCTATACACACATGTACACACCTGCACACACCTATACACACATGTACACACCTGCACACACCTATACACACATGTACACACATATACACACCTGCACACACATGTACACACATATACACACCTGCACACACCTATACACACATGTACACACCTGCACACGGCTATACACACATGTACACACCTGCACACGACTATACACACATATACATACCTGCACACACACCTATACAGATGTATACACCTGTAAACACCTATAGCTACCTTTACACACATGTACACACCTGTACAAACCTTTAAACACATGTAAACACCTACACACACCTACACACACCTGTACACACAGATACACACACCTTTAAATACATGTACACACCTATACACATAACTGTTCTCCACCACTAATCACCACTGTTCCTTTTTGAAAAGTCTTGGTGAACTGTTGCTCCTCAGGATGGAGAGCGTTGTAATGTGAGTGTTGTGTTGCAGGTGGAGGTGAATAAGGAGTTCACGATTGGCGTGATGAAGAGCTCGGCAGAGAGGAACGGTCGCTTCGCCTTCGCTCCGTTTCAGGGCTACTGGTGCATCTTCCACTTCTGGCTCTCCTTCTCAGCCCTGGAGAATCACGTGGTGCGTCTCTCCATCAACTCCGTGCCCCAGGTGTTGGGCGTCTGTGTGGATGTGGACGAGAGGTGGGTGACCTTTTACAATGTCGACACCAAAGATCAAATCTACACCTTCAAGGACATGAAACTGGGACCTGGAGACAAGATCTACCCCATATTCCGCACAGTGGAGAAATCCATGGACCTTCAGATTAAAACTGTGAGCTGAACACAGTGTACAGGTGAGATCTGACCTGTTAGAGTTTACCTTCACTCCTCAGAGGAACATGAAGAATTTCCAGCTCCTTGAGTGAACCTGGAATGAGACTCGTGTTTCATGTTACATGCGTCTGATGTACAGATGAAAGAGTTTTGTAAATTCGCTTGTTAAATTTGTTAGCTAGTTCAGTAGAGTTGCTAAGCTACAGTAGATCCTCCTGATGACTGAATGTTGAGGGGAGCAGCTACTTCTTCAGGATCAGGTACGATTGTTATTTTTTTTCCTTCTTTATGATGTGAATGTTTTTCTCAGCAGCTGTAGTAGTGATGGAGAACTTTTCTGACATACGCTTGGAGTGAATCTTCCACAGAACCGTTAGTGTAGTTTATGGAGAACATTTTATCTCCAGGAAGGAAAGGTGTAGTCTGTAATGATTAAGTGCTGTGTGTGTGATTACGTAAAGATTCTTCACTTAATCACCAGTTTTTGTGTAAAGATTCGAATGTGACTCTCAGCACACTGATCTATTAATAGAATGATCTTAATGACTCAAACACTGATTGATTTCTATTATAATTATTATTCATATAAAACCTTTTAATAAAAACGTGTAAACGAGGTCACGTGTGTGGTGGTGAGTTCGAGTCTGGAGTTTCTTCATCATTTATTCCTCTCTAAATGTTCTGCTTGATGTTGAACTGATGCTGAACTGTATGTTGGTGATCAGAACACGTGTAAAACAGAGCGTGAACTCGATCCTGATTGGTGACTCGCTGCGTGTTTCACCAGTTACGTTTTTATCCTCATTAATAAAAAGAAACGAGTGATTTCACTAAATGTAGTAAAAAGTGAGAGATTTGATTGTGAATGTGAAGTTACAGTAAAAATCTCCTTAAATAAAATAGTTCAGTAAAATACAGATACACAAATAAACTACTGAGATTTCCTTCATTACTGTTCAGCAGTGGTTTAGACGAGGTTTCTGGCTGTGATTACTGGAGCGTGATGGAGGGCAGGTATGTGATGGAGAGGGAAGTGTAGTCTGGAACCTCAGTGTGTCAGGTGGAGTTTTTGTGGACTGAAGCACAACTCGCATCACGCTGATGTTCTGAGCTCATTCTGAACCTCGTACTTCAGTAAAAGCGGCGTCTTGCAGAAACACAAACTCCACTGGAATGATGTTAAAGCATTAAAGCAGATGTGAGGAGTCTGTGAGCTGCTGCATCTCTGTGGCCACGTCCATCAGGACACTGAGGTCAGGTGTAGGGGTGTTTATGATCAAACTGTTTGGCTGTTTGATATTTTTCATGAAGTATTTTTATTAATAAAAATCTGTGATCAGAGAGGAGGTGTGATGATCACGAGATCAGATGAAAATGATCAACAGAAACTGCATTAAATATGAGACATTTCGAGATCTTTGTGATCAGTGGTTGCAGATGATCACCCTGAGATTTCACACTTCACTCTCACAAATCCACCTTCCACACACACACACACACACACACACACACACACACACACACACACACACACACACACACACACACACACACACACTTCAGTACCACATGTAGAGTTCTCTGTTCTGTCCCAGCACCACACAGTGATGCTTGGTTCCTCTCAGAACCTTCAGAACATCTCCACGTCAGCATACAGAACCTCCCTCAGAGCTCGTGTCTCTTCTTCAGTATGATTTCCCGTACGAGAGCCGTCACTTCCCTCCTGATTTCCTCCATCGGTTCCTCCGGCTTCCACACATGCAGGACCTGACCCTCAGCACTCACCAGGAACTTCCAGAAGTTCCACTTGGGTATTTGTTGAACTGATTCTGTGTGTCAGTCAAAGACATTCTGTAAACACTCCAGCGACGGTAACGCAAACACAACCATAAAACACACACACACACACACACACACACACACTCCAGACTGATGTTTATTAGTAACACAACACTGAAGTGTAAATACAGACTGTACTAAAACTTCTAAAGACACTTTTAAAGAACTGTAACACTAAATCAGACCATCCTCCCTGCAGTGTGTGTGTGTGTGTGTGTGTGTGTGTGTGTGTGTGTGTGTGTTCTTCAGGTTGTGTTGTATCTGGATTCAGTTTTTACCTGTGAGGAATCTGAAAGCTGGCTCTGCCTCTGACCCCATGATTTTGATCACGTTGAAGAAGGGAAACGTGACGGCGTAGTTGGACCTGGCGAAGGCCTCTGCGTCGCGGCCCATCCCCGGTTCCGTGTCTCCGTATTGGGCACACGGGAAGGCCAGGACGGTGAAGTGGGTGGAGCCCAGGGCCCGGTGCAGCTCCTGCAGGTCTCTGTAGTTCTGCTCAGTGTGTTCACTGTGACTCGCTACATTTACAACCAGAGACACCTGAAAGTACCATCACACAGTCACACCGTCATCCAGTGCTAACACACTGCTAACACACTGCTCCTGAATCCTGCATTCTGATTGGTCAGTTTTGGTTAATTGTCTATAACAGCAGCTCTGAACTCCACACGCTCTCATACTTTACATTTCTTTCTGAAACTGATCCAAAAACATGTCTCCATGTCACCAGGAGGTCATTTCTTTTTGGAAGATGTTTATTTAAGTTTACAGAAGGAGTCCAGCGTCAGCGTGACATAACAATCAGATGTAAAGCTGGAACTTTAAGTCTTCTGCGATCTTCAGGACAGAAAAGAGGAGGCTTTTGAGGAACGTTGGTTCCTTTGAGGATCTGTTTATTGCTTGTAATGTAAATGACCGTAAGAATAATCTTATCAGGTGGACTTATTTTGTTTATCACAGAAGGAACATGAAGTTCCAGAAGAAGAATCAACACAACTGTTTCTGCCCCAAATAAAAGCCGATCTAAAGGAGATATTCATCTCATTCCCACATTTATTTTATTCCTATAAATATTTCCCTCATGAACACTGAACCTCAGCAGCTTCCATGGAGGAAACCAGCATGGCTTCTCTGCAGTTCCTCCAGTGGTTGCAATATTATAAGAATTATTCACTAAAACGGTCCTTTTTATCGAAGTGTCACCAAAAAGCGTTTCTCCAGGAACTGATTTTAAACTTTATCACATTCATGTTCAGAAGAAAACCTGGAGATCTGAGGAATTACGTTTCCCATCCGGATTCTGAAAATCACGTCTGCGCCTCTACGATTGGCTAAAAGGTTCAAAGGCGCTTGCTAGTAGCCAATCAGAGAGCTGAGTCTCAGACTTTATAGCGAATCACGATGAAGGAGGCGGGACATGACGGAATTCAGGTAGAAACTCGGTCAGCTATTGGAGCAACAGTCACGCGTGGGGGGAAGTGACTTCGTGGCTGCAGTAAGAGAATTCCTGCAGAAGTGTGTGTGTGTGTGTGTGCGCGTGTGTGTGCGCAGAAGGAAAACGCTTTAATTCACTATTAAAAGTGTAGAGCAGCAGTAGAGCAGTGTGGTGTGGAGATGTTTACCTTCCCCCGGTACTTCTCCAGTGAGACACTTCTCCCCTTCGTGTCCTTCACCTGGAAGGAGTAAAAGTCGGCGTGGTGGTGGTTCCTGGAGAGCTTTGCGTGCAGGAGATAAAGTGATGAGATGCAGAAGGTCACTGTGAGGATGAGGGACACGAGCCGGGCTCTGGAACTGGACTGTTTGGACGGATATCCACCCAGAGCCTCCATGTTGGAGGAGTGAAGCTGAAGATGGAGGGATGAGGGATGGAGGAGTGGAGATGTGTGGAGGAGGTGGACACCAGGTCTCAGGTTACAGCACGAGAAGAAGCCACGTGGAGACTCAGCAGCTGAAACCCTGAACCTTTTACACACTTTCTTTTATTCCTTTTTCTACTTGCTGATATTTTTATTACATTTTATTCCCTTTTAATTATTTACACTGATATTTATATTAATTTCATTAAAACAAGTCTTTTATTTAGAATTTTCACACTTTCATTATAAATGTATTTTACACACTGGATTATATTTTTGTTGTGTGTATTTAATAGATTTTATTTGTGAAATTAATATTTTATTAAAGAAAAAGTAAAAAATACCAAATAAAACAGTTCTGAGTGACTTCACTTCATTTACACACAAAAACTCAAGAACTCTGTCCAACCATTTATTACACGTGTGTGTGTGTGTGTGTGTGTGTGTCTTAAGAGATGGTGAGTGTGTGTTAGAGGTGGTGAGTGGGTGTGGCTGGGACGTGCGTGTGTGTGTGTGTGTGTGTGTGTGTGTGTGTGTGTTTTAGAGGTGGTGAGTGGGCGTGGCCGAGACGTGTGAGTGTGTGTTAGAGGTGGTGAGTGGTGTGGCCAGGGTGTGTGTGTGTGTGTGTGTTAGAGGTGGTGAGTGGGTGTGGCCAGGGTGTGTGTGTGTGTGTGTGTGTGTGTGTGTGTGTGTTTAGAGGTGGTGAGTGGGTGTGGCCAGGACGTGTGTGTGTGTGTGTGTGTGTGTGTGTGTGTGTGTGTGTGTGTGAGGTGGTGAGTGGTGTGGCCAGGGTGTGTGTGTGTGGTGTGTGTGTGTGTGTGTGTGTGTGTGTGTGTGTGTTAGAGGTGAGTGGGCGTGGCGGACGTGTGTGTGTGTGTGTGTTAGAGGTGGTGAGTGGGCGTGGCGGGCGTGTGTGTGTGTGTGTGTGTGTGTGTGTGTGTGTGTGTTAGAGGTGGTGAGTGGGCGTGGCGGGACGTGTGTGTGTGTGTGTGTGTGTGTGTGTGTGTGTTAGAGGTGGTGAGTGGGCGTGGCGGGCGTGTGTGTGTGTGTGTGTGTGTGTTAGAGGTGGTGAGTGGGCGTGGCCGGGACGTGTGTGTGTGTGTGTGTGTGTTAGAGGTGGTGAGTGGTGTGGCCAGGGTGTGTGTGTGTGTGTGTGTGTGTGTGTGTTAGAGGTGAGTGGGCGTGGCCGGGACGTGT